>NC_092287.1:2777796-3012796 GCF_036320965.1 Panulirus ornatus
CCCACCTCCTTCTAATCTACCTTGGAACAAAGGGGGGCCGGGGGAGGAGGTCCGAAGGAGGTCTTCTTCTCCCTGTCCCCCTTCCCTGATCTACCTTAAGGGTAGGATGGCCTTTTCCCCAAATCAAGCTCGCTCGCCCGCCCCTCTCTCTCTCTCTCTCTCTCTCTCTCTCTCTCTCTCTCTCTCTCTCTCTCCCCCCAGAGATCACATCGCCCCAGCTCAAGACTAAACTTAGGCGCCAAGTTTTCCGAGTTCAGCCATTTCGTCTATCCTGGAGGAGGGAGGAGGGAGGGCGGAGGGAGGGAGGGAGGGAGGGAGGGAGGTGGGAGGGGCGTGTCCATCGGTCTTCAACACCCACCATCGGAAGGCGTGGGAAAGAAGAGAGACACCCACTCCTCACGTGTTGTATACCTCACCCTGGTCACCAGCCAGGTCACCAAACACCACGTGGTCACCAAACGCCACGTGGTCATCAGCCAGGTCACCAAACGCCACGTGGTCACCAGCCAGGTCACCAAACGCCACGTGGTCACCAGCCAGGTCACCCAACACCACGTGGTCACCAAACACCACGTGGTCACCAGCCAGGTCACCAAACGCCACGTGGTCATCAGCCAGGTCACCAAACACCACGTGGTCACCGCACGTGTCACGGTAAAGAAAAAAAAACTCATCAAGGATCTGACATTCAAAGGTTCACAGAATTTTTTTTCCTGTGTCCGTTAATCTGACCTTAATACCATGACCACGACGGCACGACCCTTGACCACGAC
The DNA here is from genome assembly GCF_036320965.1 of Panulirus ornatus. Lineage (NCBI taxonomy): Eukaryota > Metazoa > Arthropoda > Malacostraca > Decapoda > Palinuridae > Panulirus > Panulirus ornatus. Next base: position 2,778,570 of record NC_092287.1, read on the forward strand.
GGTACGACCCTTGGTTTGGCACTTTGACCTGACCATTAAGAGTTAAGGTCAAAATGCCACGCCATCCTACCCAAGGGTCGTGCTCAAGGGTCGTACCGTCGTGCTCAAGGGTCGTACCGTCGTGCTCAAGGGTCGTGCCGTCGTGCTCAAGGGGTCGTACCGTCGTGCTCAAGTGTCGTACCGCCGTGCTCAAGGGTCGTGCCGTCGTGCTCAAGGGGTCGTACCGTCGTGCTCAAGTGTCGTACCGTCGTGCTCAAGTGTCGTACCGCCGTGCTCAAGGGTCGTGCCGTCGTGCTCAAGGGGTCGTACCGTCGTGCTCAAGGGTCGTACCGTCGTGCTCGAGGGCTTACTACTCCCCTTTGGCGGTAAGTCATGAGGACGCCTGACCTGACATGCGTCGTCACGGAGCGCTCACGTCACCATGACCCAGCTCCTGGGGACGAACAGGTCCAGGTCACGTCTGGCAGGAGCAAGGGACGACTGGTCACGCCCCCAGGACGTGTCCAACGACTTAATCACCAGTTTACGGCCAGCTGACACGCGTCATCACGTCACATGCAATATACACGTGAGGCCAGAGAGAGAGAGAGAGAGAGAGAGAGAGAGAGAGAGAGAGAGAGAGAGAGAGAGAGAGAGAGAGAGAGAGAGAGGAGGGAATGATCTAATTTACGAGAATAATTACACTTGGCGAAAATAATCAAAAGCGTCGTCGTAAATTATCCCATGTTATAAATTCGCCTGAGCACAGGTCGCCACTGGGGGGATCACCTCACGTTGTCATTCCATCATAATAACTACAACAGGGGAGCCATATGTACGGGGGGGGGGGAGAGAGAGAGAGAGAGAGAGAGAGAGAGAGAGAGAGAGAGAGAGAGAGAGAGAGAGAGAGAGAGAGACATGACCCTAGGTGAGCCATGATTTCAATAGATGTTTCAATTCATTATAATTCCTCTCATATTGTATCGTCCCTCATGGTCTATGAATATCAGTTTTTTTTCTCTCTTTTTTTCTCTTGTGTTTACAAGTTCATTTGCACCGAGGTAGAGACTGGAGTGTGGCCAGCCAGACAGAAACCTCTGCTTTCACAAACTTTCCCTAAACCTGGTGATATTACCAGTTCTTACTGCAAGAACACACACACACACACACACACACATACACCACAGACACACACATACCACACACACCACACACACACACACACACACACACACCACAGACACACACATACCACACACACACACACATACACCACACACACAAACCACACACACACACACACACACACACACCACAGACACACACATACCACACACACACACACACACACACACACACACACACACCACACACACACACACATACACCACACACACACACCACACACACACACACACACACACACACACCACAGACACACACATACCACACACACCACACACACACACACACACACACACACCACAGACACACACATACCACACACACACACACATACACCACACACACACACCACACACACACACACACACACACACACACCACAGACACACACATACCACACACACACACACATACACCACACACACACACCACACACACATACATACCACACACACACACACATACACACACACATCTGGCTTAGGCTGTTCTGTGTGTGTGTGTGTGTGTGTGTGTGTGTGTGTGTGTGTGTGTAAAGACACGGTACATATGTACAAGGATAAGACACACAGCGGGCAACACGAAAGGTAAACTCTCTCTCTCTCTCTCTCTCTCTCTCTCTCTCTCTCTCTCTCTCTCTCTCTCTCTCTCTCTCTCTCTCCTCAATATATATATATATATATATATATATATATATATATATATATATATATATATATATATATATATATATATATCTAGTAATGACAAATGGCTGACATCAAAGTAATCCCTCAAGCAGCAGCGATTACAAGATTGACATTGATGTTTGCCTTTGATTACATTGATTCTAATCACCAAGACCAGAGCAGCGCTGAGTTAGCCGACTGAGAGAGAGAGAGAGAGAGAGAGAGAGAGAGAGAGAGAGAGAGAGAGAGAGAGAGAGAGAGAGAGAGAGAGAGAGAGAGAGAGAGAGAGAGAGAGAGAGGTCATTAGTTATGGAGATAATAATTACGAAAGTAATCATCTCGCCAAAGCAAACATGATTACTTCACACTACTTCCCATACCAGTAATTACCATTACATTCATGCCACACCAATGACAACCAATTACCTCAATTACCAATGTAATTATGATTATAATTCTATTCAAGGACACCACAAAGTCCGTGTGACAAACTAGATTACATTCTGGTAACGCCTCCTTAACGCCTGTACCACGACCAATGACGCTTGTAACACGACCAATGACGCTTGTAACACGGCCAATCAACGCTCGTAACACGACCAATGACGCTTGTAACACGACCAATGACGCTTGTAACACGACCAATGACGCTTGTAACACGGGCAATCAACGCTCGTAACACGGTCAATGACGTTTGTAACACGGGCAATCAACGCTCGTAACACGGTCAATGACGCTTGTAACACGGCCAATCAACGCTCGTAACACGGTCAATGACACTTGTAACACGGTCAATGACGCTTGTAACGCCCAATCAACCCTCGTAACACGGTCAATGACGCTTGTAACACGGCCAATTAACGCTCGTAACACGACCAATGACGCTTGTAACACGACCAATGAGGCTTGTAACGCCCTATCAACCCTCGTCACACCGCCAAAGACGTCTGTAACGCCTCACCAACGCTTGTAACACCCCCACCAAAGTCCGTAAAACAAAACAAAAAAAAAAACACTTCAATGACGCGTGACTAATGTTTGTAACGACGTCGGTAACAAGGCGTTACCACGAACCGATACTGTACGAGAGAGAGAGAGAGAGAGAGAGAGAGAGAGAGAGAGAGAGAGAGAGAGAGAGAGAGAGAGAGAGAGAGATGCTTCCATGCTGACCAAATGGGGCCGCCAAACAACCCCCAGTGGTCAGAATTCCAATAAGCCTAGAGACGCACAACAACAACAACAACAACAACAACATGGTCAACAGACACCAGACTCTACCTGCCCTCACGATGTTGTACGACGCCGTGCTGGACACGACGGTAGTACGACCCTTGGGTTATACAATGGTAGCTGGCCTTGACTGGTGTGTGTGTGTGTGTGTGTGTGTGTGTGTGTGTGTGTGTGTGATTACCATTTGGTCATTACTATGTGTGCGCTAAGAGGAGAGAGAGTTTCACATTCGTGTTGCCCCCGTCTTTTGACCTTGTATGTATATATATATATATATATATATATATATATATATATATATATATATATATATATATATATATATATATATATATATACCACGTAATACACACACACACACCAGCCTAAGCCATCTATTGACCCAGGCATTCCCCGCTGTCTTCCTATCTCTTAAAAACAATATTTTCACCACCTCTTCTCTTCTATCCCTCACCTCTCTCTCTCTCTCTCTCTCTCTCTCTCTCTCTCTCTCTCTCTCTCTCTCTCTCTCTCTCTCTCTCTCTACCCCATTCTCTACTATATATATTCTCTTTGATTCCGCTGACCTGACCTGACCTGACCTGGATGAGGTCATCAGTTCGTGACCAGAGGATACGATTCGACACCATGACAAACATTGTGCAAACGTCATTCTGTTCTGTACGTGCGTCAGCCACATCATGTACGACGAGGTGACGCGTCATCCAGCGATCTACGATCTACGACATGAAAGTCCAGAGACTCTACATAATCTAAATGGCCACGGACTTTACATGATCTAATGGCAAGGGACTCTACATGATCTAAATGGCCAGAGACTCTACATGATCTAAATGGTCAGAGACTCTACATGATCTTGCAAGTTTTCACTTCTCAAATCCTAAGAACAGCGATGGTGACTCTCCACACACTCGACTTTAGACAATTTATCTGGACACAAACTTTTCAGACTCTACCTGAAGACGACTTTCCGTATTCCCGACACACAGCTTCCAGCCTTTCCCTGGAAACACCTTTCCAGCATTTTCCTGCACACACACACACACACACACACACACACACACACACACACACACACACACACCTTACCAGACTTACCATGAAAATATCACGGGGACGTTCCTTTGACCCAACTTTCCAGACCCTCCCTGGAACAATCCTTCCAGACTTTACCTCGGGACGAATCTCGTCACGTCCGACCGCAAATCCCCAAGACTTTTCCCAGCACATAACTTGTGCCAAGTTTTATTACCTGACTCCAGTTCGCAAGGCTTCCCTTGCCAGAGAAAACTTGCTTTTAATGACTCGTACATCCACAGTCTCACCAGAAAGATGCTCATGACTCCTGCAGTTCAAACACGGAAAGAATAAGATGAGAAATGCCAAGAAAAAGATGAAGGAATATTCAGAGGAAAGATCAAATATTTGACAAGTGAGAACGTAAGGTACAATGGTTGGCTTTTTACTAGAGACAAGAGAAATGGAGAGGTTCCAGACCTTCCATGAGAAATGGAGAGGTTCCAGACCTTCCATGAGAAATGGAGAGGTTCCAGACCTTCCATGAGAAATGGAGAGGTTCCAGACCTTCCATGAGAAATGACGAGGTTCCAGACCTTCCATGAGAAATGACGAGGTTCCAGACCTTCCATGAGAAATGGAGAGGTTCCAGACCTTCCATGAGAAATGGAGAGGTTCCAGACCTTCCATGAGAAATGACGAGGTTCCAGACCTTCCATGAGAAATGGAGAGGTTCCAGACCTTCCATGAGAAATGGAGAGGTTCCAGACCTTCCATGAGAAATGACGAGGTTCCAGACCTTCCATGAGAAATGGAGAGGTTCCAGACCTTCCATGAGAAATGACGAGGTTCCAGACCTTCCATGAGAAATGGAGAGGTTCCAGACCTTCCATGAGAAATGGAGAGGTTCCAGACGCTCCAAGAGGAGAGAGAGTCTGGCCTCCAGACAAATCCAAGAGGAAAGTCTGGCTTCCAGACACACAGCAAAAGGAATCCGAGCCTGTCTACACTAACCCAGACGTGGACCTTAAAGACGAACCTGCAGGAGGAGAGGAGGAGGAGGAGGAGGAGGAGGAGGAGGAGGAGGAGGAGGAGGGAGGAGGAGGAGGGAGGAGGAGGAGGAGGAACAGGAGGAGGAGGAGCAGGAGGAGGAGCAGGAGGAGGAGGAGGAGGAGGAGGAGGAGGAGGAGGAAGGAGGAGGAGGAGGAGGAGGAGGAGGAGGAGGAGGAGGAGGAGGAGGATAATCCTTAAAAGAAGGAAGGAGTGCATAAGGAAGAGGAAGCAGGAAGGAATGTCAATAAATAAGGAAGAGAAGGAAAGCCAACAGCTGTTCTACAAGACAAAGTAGGATGCGAAAGGGATATATATATATATATATATATATATATATATATATATATATATATATATATATATATATATATATATATGAGGTAACGAATGCAGAAACAGGATAAAAAAAAAAAGGAGGGGAAGACTGATGAAGGAGGGGGATGAGATGGAATTAAAAAACATGAGAGAAATGGTGATAACAATAGGGGAAATAGAGAGAGATGAGAAATAGGAGTAGCAAATAGAGAAGCAAAGGTGAAAATGGGAGATTAATGAAATGGGCGAGAGAAAACGTAGAGAAATAAATGGATAAAGCGAAACGAGGTAGAGAAAACGGGATGGGAAAGACAACAGCCAATCAGCAGGAGGCAGAAGTGTGTCCTGAGCCTCCACCACGGGCGTCCCTCGTGGTGTGGTGTGTTCTCACGACACAGCAGGCTGGGCTCTGCACCCAATACGTACCCTCCTTAACCCCACAAGACGGACTAGCGAACGCATGTCTTGAATCTAATATTTCGTCTTTAACATATTAACACGAATCGGGAAAAGAACATGTAATATGGTTCATTACTCAGACAGGTCTATTATATATATATATATATATATATATATATATATAAACAGAATTGAAATTTTCCACTGCCGAAATACCCACACGTTGCGAACTGTAAAAGTTTTGTGTACTTTCAGTGATTTACGGTGTGCCAATGAGGGTGGTAGAGGTGCGGCGGAGGGGAGGGTGGTGGAGATGTGGTGGAGGTGGGGCTGATGGAGACGTGGTGATGCCATCAACTTACCATCATTATCTGTGTGTGTCAAGTGGCCCAGTGTGTGACATGACCAACACCTGTTACGCTGACCACAAGACACCAGTGTTAAACACCCAGGTTCCTTTGTTAGCCACCGTCACCTCCAGCCACCAGGGATCCCTCGTCCCCAAGTCGCAGGTCGGCACGAAAACAGCATCTAACCCACCATAGGTTGAACTTACCACTGTGGTAAGTCTGTCTCACACCCTCTTCCCTTTTCCATAGGCTGGGTCAACAATTATTATCATAATGATCATTACTGGTAGTAATAGAAGTAGATTATTATTATTACTATTATTATTATTATCATCATTATTATTATTATTAGTGGTGGTACATCCACGACCAAAGACCACGCGTACCAGGTCAAACCAGACCAAATATCCTTCAGCAATACGTCCACACCTGTCCGACCTCACCCTTAATGGCAGATGTAGTCATGATACGAATGACAATATCTCTCTCTTACTGTCCTACATTGTCAACTTACACCGTAGTTAGCATTCACACACACACACACACACACACACACACACACACACACACACACACACACACATGCTGGTAAATACATACACGTCTGTACACATATACACACTCAAGATATACATAAAAATTCGTGACGGAAATCCATCTTAAGCGCCGCCTCCGGGGCCTTGTGGTTTAGAATAGCATCTGCTCAAATATTGATAACAGAAAACGGGGCTATAGCGAAGCGGGGTGGGGGGGCAATTTACGCTATTGGGCGGCGGAGGTAATATGCCACATACGTTACCCAGGTTATCGGCATCTTATAGAGCCAGGCTAATATAAGACGAGGCTGTATATATATATATTTTTTTTGAGAGGGTGCTTGCCTCAGTCCCCCACCCACCATGGATATTGTTTTGTCATTATGAAGCGGTTTCGTTCGACCTCCTCCCGAGCGGCAAGCCCAGCTGGGCCCAGCCATTACCACAAGTTCCATAGGACACCAGGACACCCACCCCGTCTGCCAACGGTCGCATGACACGGGCCTCTCAGCTCTTCCCCAGCTAACGACGTCCCAGGGAGTTCTAACGGCGCTCAACGGAGTTCTAACAGCGTTCCAGGGGGGGGGGAGGATCCAGCAGACCTGGTCACAGTACCCGCCAACGGTCGCGTGACGTCACCCCGCCGGTTACCCAGCTCCAAGCTGCCCCTCACCTCCACCACACACCTCCTCCACACTGTCCTGTAACGTCTTCCGTAACCCAGGGTTGATATATATATATATATATATATATATATATATATATATATATATATATATATATATATATATATATATATACGAACAAAGTGCATATGAACGCGCACCTTCTTAGAACATACAAACCTCCAACAGCCAGGGGTCCCGGGTTCGAACCAGGCTGTTGGAGGTTTGTATTATTTATATAATATATATATATATATATATATATATATATACATATATATATATATATATATATATATATATATATATATATATATATATATATATATTCAACTCTGCACACATAAAGTGGAGGGGGGACGCCACACACGCCAGCCTCAGCCACACAGTAAATGGTGTGAGGGTCTGATGACCAGAATCAAATGCAAAGAACAAGAACAAGATGACGAGTTACTGAAACACTTGCATCAACTCATCCCAAAGTAATCGACTCTGGTGCTGATAACCTGGCCACAACCTCTGTGGAGGAGGTCAGATGGCAACTGACACTTCCAGTAACCAACATATATAACAAGTCCTTCACGGAAGGAATGTTACCTCAGGACTGGACATGGGCAAACGTCATCACTAAACCCAATCGCGTCAGTTCAAGGTAAAACGAAGGAAAAAAATAATAATCTTTTCTAACATATTCACAGAAATCTTTCAATGTTGTACGTGGCAAATGAGGCTCAAAAGCACCTTACTGGTGTAATATATCTCGACTTTCAGAAAACATTCCAATAAGGTACGGCCAAAGAGATTTCATATGTAAATTAATATCATACGTGATATGGAACGAACGACGTCCATGGATTACAGACGACCTCACCGACGCAGGGAGCAACGTGTCGCTTTGAATAGCGAAGGTTGAGGCTGGCTGGACGTGACGAGTGGCGTACCACAGGGATCGATCCTTGGCCCCGTTCTTTTTCATGATATACATCAATACTCTAGAACTAGGTCTCATATCTAGGATGTCCAACTCTGCTGACGAGGCAAAACATGGAGATACGATTATACACGAGCAAGACTGAACTAATTCAGAGACATCTTGATAAACTACCCGAGTGGTTCATAGAAATGGCATGGAGAAATTCAACACAGACACAAGTACAGTTTTGCACTTGGGAGATGTGTGTACGAAACACGACTATCAAATATTCAGGATTCCACTGCCTACAGCAAATGACGAGAAGAATACCTGAGTTATTACCAACAACACTCTCAAGTATACTAAACACCGCATGGCAGCAACATGTAAAGCAAATGAAGGCTGGGTCTTGTGTGCGCCGCTATCAACTACAAAGCATCAGAGAAAAAAAAACTATGACTCATTAATGTTCTAGTTACTAGTAGAACTACACATATGCACTTCAGTTTTGGTCCTCAAGCTACCAAATATAAGAGGGGAAAACTGGAACAAGTAAAGAGACGCGCGACAAAGTTCATTCCAGTTCTGATACATGAACCATACAGAGAGACCACGATGAAACCTCTTTTTCACTTGAGATAGGATGATGACTTCACACTAACTGGATACACATTCTCGAAATCTTTGAATAAATTCGACCACGTAAGTCACGAAGATCTATTTGCATTACAAGATAAAAGTTACTTGGAGATATGGGATAAAACATGAAGCTAGAACATGTACGAGTGACGTAAAGAAGTTCCCTTGCAAAAAGATGCACCTAGCATTGGAACAAGGAGCAAATTACCATGTAAAGTCGTTCATAAAAAGACTATAAATACCGTCAAAAACCGGTTAGACAACTTTTCCATCAATTCAGGAATCTACTACGAAAAACCTGTCGCGCAGAAAACGGTGGGATACTGTATAAGGAATTTATAGCAGGATTTTGCCCTTCTCGTTCTATCCTGTGAAATTCCCTGCAGGCTTACCTGGCATATGTAGTGTTTTCCTTTCCATTCTTTATCCTCCGCGTTGCTCCTGCCGGAGGGTGAGGAACGAGCCTTCAGAAAGCCTGGTCTATCATCATCTCATTAGATAAGAAACAGGAATAGACAGACCAAAGTTATAAACAGATAACCAAGGCATGGGCCACCAGGCTTTCTGTTATCTGTTATGCCTGGAGTTAACATGCTGTTAGAAAGCTGTGTGGATGTTCTTGAGTTCAGGTTGCCCTGGTTCGACGATGAACACAAGAACAACTGATATAAGATTGAAGTGATGGTACTGACGTGTTCATTTCCCGATTAGTTTAAGGTCCAGAGTGACACCGGAAACTCCTGGTGGACTGAAGAACCTGGAGGGGACTTGAGGCAAAGCGACAGAGTAGGTGTTGGGACTCGGCTGGAAGCGAGGATGATGGACGCGACTTCGATGTTGGGTTGGGGAGATGGCGGTGGTGGTGGGCGGGTCTGGAAGCTGTTGAGGGCGTCCGGGAAGGTGAGGTGGTCGCGAGAGCTGACGCCATTTGTTCGAGTCGTCCTTGAACTGTCATCATGCAGGGGCATCCATCAAGGCATCACCGATAAGGATAAGGAAGGAAGGAAGGAAGGAAGGAGGAGGACGCCCTGTGGGAGGGCCACAGGTGAGGGAGTGGAGGGTGGAGATGACCCCTTGGGACCGGCCGTACAGCATGATGACTGTGGGAGGTCACAGGTGAGGGAGTGGAGGGTGGAGATGACCCCTTGGGACAGGCCGTACAGCCTGATGACTGATGACGCTCACTGTGGAAGTCTTGTAAGCCCATATGGCACCAGGCTTCTCCACAGCCCAGTGGTGATCATGTTGTGGCTGAGTGGGTCCACAGCAGCTGTGGTGAGGCGGACCCAGCACACACACACACACACACACACACCTCTGGCCTCTCTCTAGGGTTACGGGAGGTAAAGTCCGGGAAGACAACGAAGCCGACACCAGGGTTCCCAGAGGCACAATGGGAAGATAAGAGCAATAAAGATAACAGGAGATCAAGGTCTACACACACACACACACACACACACACACACACACACACACACACACACACACACACACACAAACAACAGAAGAGTTTCCTGAATATTTCAAAGGCATTCGAGTGTGACACGAGAAAGAGAGAGAGGTGGTGAGAGTGAGGGAGAGTGGCCAAGAGGAAGACCAAGGGAGTGGAGTTAGAGTAAGCGGCCTATGAGAGAGAGAGAGAGAGAGAGAGAGAGAGAGAGAGAGAGAGAGAGAGAGAGAGAGAGAGAGAGAGAGAGAGCACATATTTCCCTTGTGTATACCACATCTCTCTACAGGCTCGTAAACACATCGCTCACCAATTTCTACATACACCCTCTCCTAACGTGGGGTTTGCAATTGGCCACACACCAATTTCTATACACCGTTTCAAAAAGTCTGGTTTTACGGGCAAAATTTACCCCCCCCTCCCCCACCTTTTTTTTTCACTTTCCTGCGCACGCTTGTTTATATGCAAATGGCCGGCCTGAACTTTGATCTTCAGCTGAACTACAGCTGAACTCCACTCATGGTTCAGGGCTTTTCCGACATCCTCGTAAGCCAATAGAAATCCAATACATACTTATATAAGTTACTACCAGGACTTCCCTACTTATACTTCAACCCCGCCACACGGGGGTCCCAGACGAGGCACCATAAACAAATGCAATACGCGTTGTTCTCGCTATCATTAGAACATCAACAAATTCAACAAGTGCGATGCAGAAATCTAACAAGATATCTCACACACCTGCTTACAGACAACAGCCCGGCTGGGCACACCATCTTTGTACCCTACTTTTACACGAAACAAGCCCAATTGATAGTTAGTGATTATCTGGACAATTACATCTGCACCGGTGCAGGTAATTAGCCTTAATGGTCTTCAATTCCTCTCCTTGCCTCACGCCAGCCGGCATCAGGGGGTCGTGTTTCTAACCCCGCGGCTCGTGCCGGGCTGGTGGAATGTGTCTGGGGTACGAGCCGGCCACGCCTCGGAGAAAGGGGCACTCGGCTATATTGTGACATCCAATATATCGTTTATTTGAGAGAGACAGAGAGAGAGAGAGCCTATACTCTCACCGTTCATCACTCACCCCCCTCCCCCACATCATCATCATCATCGCCCAGTAATATATCAACAATTACTTGCAAATGGGTCTCTTAATTAAGGCGTTTACACCATTAGTCCGCCTGGTAATTTGCACACAGACGCACACACACACACACACACACACACACACACACACACACACACACACACACAGCTCGTGTATCTTACGTGAGAAAGTGTAATGTTGAGTGATTGCCTTCGCAAGGTGGGGTTCTGCGTCCCTCACTCTTACTACGACAAAAATCATGCCACATACACACACACACACACACACACACCTCTTAGTGAGACAGCTGCTCCCCTTGTGGCACTTAGCAGATTAAGGCACCGTACTGGCCTTGATGGGCAGGCCTAAACCCCTCTCTCTCTCTCTCTCTCTCTCTCTCTCTCTCTCTCTCTCTCTCTCTCTCTCTCTCTCTCTCTCTCCCCCCTTGTAAGCGCCCCCTCGTCTCCCCTGCCCGGCTATGATACTTAGGGAGAGAGAGAGAGAGAGAGAGAGAGAGAGAGAGAGAGAGAGAGAGAGAGAGAGTTGGGCGTTGTCTTCCTTCTTACGACAACAGAGGCGTTGGTAACTCACTGTGGTGCCTACTGGATGTTTCACCTCTTGCTATACAAGCCTCGACTCCCTCCTTCCTCCCTCCACCTGGTGGAGGGCAGGAGTCCCTCACTTGAGGCAACCGTACCCCTTACTGCTGCCTCGCTGCTGCCCCGAAGTTACTCACTCATGCAAATGAAAGTGTTGACTGTGTCCCCTTGTGGGTCGGGCAGGTACACCCTAGTGTGTCAGGTCAGTACACCCTAGTGTGTCAGGTCAGTACACCCTAGTGTGTCAGGCCAGTACACCCTAGTGTGTCAGGTCAGTACACCCTAGTGTGTCAGGTCAGTACACCCTAGTGTGTCAGGTCAGTACACCCTAGTGTGTCAGGTCAGTACACCCTAGTGTGTCAGGTCAGTACACCCTAGTGTGTCAGGTCAGTACACCCTAGTGCGTCAGGTCAGTACACCCTAGTGTGTCACGTCAGTACACCCTAGTGTGTCAGGTCAGTACACCCTAGTGTGTCAGGTCAGTACACCCTAGTGTGTCACGTCAGTACACCCTAGTGTGTCACGTCAGTACACCCTAGTATGTCAGGTCAGTACACCCTAGTGTGTCAGGTCAGTACACCCTAGTGTGTCAGGCCAGCAGTAGTGTGCACCTCCCCCACCTCCTCCCTTGTTTGTGGTGGAGGAGGTGCGGGGGAGGGGGGTAGGGGGGTGAGGGGCCAGGCCCCCCCCCGGGGCTGTATAATTAACCTCAGGTGTGGTAGTGAGGTTATCGCCGCCCCACAACACCTCACCCCTCAGGCACAACCCCCACACCCAAACCTTTCCCCAGGACACACCATCCCCCCCCTCACCCATCCACCCACCCGTGTGTGTGTGTGTGTGTGTGTGTGTGTACTCTCTGACCTGTATATTTTTAGCCATACGGCTGCCTGAATTAAATATAACCGTTCTCTAATTAACAATCCGTTCATCTATCTATCTATACTCCAGCCAAAACCAGGGGAAGATGAACACCTAGGGTAGGGTGTGGGCCGAGTGCCGCGCACCCAGGATTCAAACCCATGCTGGCCCGATCACCGGTGCGCCCCTGGTGATGCCCTATGGTCGTGCCGTCGTATTCAAAGGTCGTACCGTCGTATCAGATGGTCGTACCGTCGTATTACATGATCGTACCGTCGTATTACATGGTGGTACCGTCGTGGTTGTGTCGTACCGTCGTATTACATGATCGTACCGTCGTATTACATGATCGTACCGTCGTATTTCAAAGGTCGTACCGTCGTGGTTGTGTCGTACCGTCGTATTACATGATGGTACCGTCGTATTACATGGTGGTACCGTCGTGGTTGTGTCGTACCGTCGTATTAAATGATCGTACCGTCGTATTACATGGTGGTACCGTCGTGGTTGTGTCGTACCGTCGTATTACATGATGGTACCGTCGTATTACATGGTGGTACCGTCGTGGTGCAGTGGTTCACCAGAGAGCACTTGGTAACAAGACATGTGTTCCACATGAGTCATTAACTTGCACCTGTGGTGGTAGTACACCACAGGTGCCACCCCAGCCTTCCTGACCACCATCACTACCTCACTATCACCGTCACCAACACCTGTGCTACCATCACCATCCCCATCACCATCACCCACCCTATCACCATCATCCACCCTATCACCATCATCCACCCTATCACCATCCCATCATCACTTCACCATCACCCAACTATCCCCTATCACCATCATCCATCCTATCACCATCACCATCACCATCACCCACCCTATCACCATCATCCACCCTATCACCATCCCCATCATCACTATCACCATCACCCACAACTATCACCATTTCCATCACCATCATCACTATCACTATCACCATCATCACTATCACCGTCCCCATCACCATCATCCACCACAATCATGACCTTCTACCACAACCACCATCACCACACAGTCCAGCTCCTACCACAAGTCACCAATACGACTGGCCACGCCCTACACCACACCTCCCCCTTCCTCTCCCATCATCACCCCCCCCCACCACCCACCACCACCAAACCATCAACACATCTTCGTCAGCCGCAGGGGGGCCCCTCCCTCCCCCCCAAGTAAACAATACACCCACCCCGACATTCAATAAATTCAACACAACTCTGTCGAGGGGTGGGCGTGGTGGGAGCTAAACCCCCCCCCGTAACCCCCCACACTGATCCACCCACCTCCCACCCTCAGGTAACCCCCTACCCTCACCCCCCTCTCCCCCGTGGTACCCCCTTATCGTCACCCCCCCTCTCCCTTGGTACCCCCTACACCCATTCTCCCCCTAAGCACCCAGCTAATCTCATCCCCCCCCACCCCCCTCCACCTCCACACTACCCCTTGAGCAGCCTTTCCCTCCCCCACATGCGTATGTACCCCATACCCTGCCCTCCCCTTTCCCTCCCTCTCACGGATCCCCATTTATCCTTCCTCCTCCCCAGAGATACCCCCTCCATCATCACCCCCCCTCCCGCAAGGAGCCCCCCGCCCTGCCCATCATCCCCCCCCCCCCCTCCCAGCAACAGGCGGTCATGCAAAGACGGCATCGGGTCCATCAGCACGCCACTGCGCTCACATGAGGGGGGGGGGGCGGGGAGGGGGGGGGGAGGAAGGTTAAGCCTGGGAGGAGGAGGAGGAAGGGTGAGGGGTGAGGGGAAAGGGGGAGGGGGGAGGGCCCCTCTAGATGTGAGGGTTCGGTGACGGTCGAGGGAGGGAGGAGGGAAGGAGGGAGGAGGGAAGGAGAAGAGGAAACTTGTGTTGGTTTCCCCTTACAGAAAAAGACGGTCCCATCCACCACCTGTCTGTGGTACACACACACACACACACACACACACACACACTCGCTTTTTCTTTTCTCCATGCCTGTTCGCCGTTTCCCGCGGGAGCGAGGTAGCGGCAGAAACAGACGAAGAAGAAAAGCCGCATCCATTCTCTAGCCATCATGTGCACTACACCGAAGCCACATCCAGGCCTCATATATATATATCAACTGACTTACATTTCTTTCTTATGTCTCCCCTGATGATGTGATTATTACACGAAAGTGCACTTGGGAACTTATCGCGTTTAATTTCCCAGTGGACTCAGAGGAATATATATATATATATATATATATATATATATATATATATATATATATATATATATATAAACACGGCTTGTGAGAATTCACCTTGGGCGCCGCTCTCCTGCAGGAGGTAATAAAGCCATTATTGTGATCTGAACCCGTGAAGGTGAGTGAGGTCGTCAGACGTCATTACTCCCAGGTCATCTACATCATGACCCCCAGGTCTTTGACACTGAGACTCCCAGGTCATCTACAGTTACTTCCAGGTTCTATTTAGTTATTCCCAGGTCATCTCCACCACATCTCCCAGGTCATCTCCACCACAGCTCCCAGGTCATCTCCACCACATCTCCCAGGTCATCTCCACCACAGCTCCCAGGTCATCTCCACCACATCTCCCAGGTCATCTCCACCACACCTCCCAGGTCATCTCCACCACATCTCCCAGGTCATCACCACAGCTCCCAGGTTATCTCCACCACATCTCCCAGGTCATCTCCATCATTCACTTTGTTTACGACATTGTGTTTACCAGGTATTCTGTACTGTGTCTCACTGTTTCATTCCCGTCATATCACACAAGTTGAAACTCACTCCACACGACGGTACGACACCTGAGTACGACGGTACGACCCAGAACACGACGGTACGACACCTGAGTACGACGGTACGACCCAGAACACGACGGTGCGACACCTGAGTACGACGGTACGACCCAGAACACGACGGTACGACACCTGAGTACGACGGTGCGACCCAGAACACGACGGTTCGACACCTGAGTACGACGGTACGACCCAGAACACGACGGTACGACACCTGAGTACGACGGTGCGACCCCTGGGTATGACGGAGTGACCTTTGACCTATTGTTAAGGATCCTCTCCACCTTAGCCCGACACGATCGCTTGTCGTTTATGGACCAGTCCTCCCCCACCCCCCCTTGACCTCTGACCTGACCTTTAAGGGCCAGCAGGCATCACACACACACACACACCACAGTGTAGCAGCACCAGAGGCGCGGCCTGGGGAGGGCGCTGCTGTAGTGCCGGACAAGCAGGTAATGACCAACTTCCGTCAACATCTGCTTAGCAGTAAACTTCTCCCCCCTCCTCCTCCTCCACCCTCCCCTCCACCGCCCGCTTCCCTCACCCCCTGAACCACTACCCCCCCACCCCCTCCCCCGCCATTTCTCCACCCTTCACCGGTCTCTACTGCCAATACCACCACCATCGCTACCACAGTCACAACTACCACCATCACATCACACTACCACCATCATCATACTACCTTTACCACCATCACCACACTACCACTACCACCATTACCACACTACCACTACCATCACCACAGTACCATTACCATCACCATACTACCACCATACTACCTCTACCACCATCACCACACTACCGCTACCATCACCACACTACGACTATCACCATCATGACCACACTACCACCATCATCACCACACTACCACCATCACCACACTACCACCCCTTAAGTCAACCAACCCAGTCACCACACCACTAAGACCTTCCATCTCTGCCTCCCTACACAATACCGTGGGCAGGTCTGGCTACTTCCATGGTGTAGTGGTCTACCTTCAGGTCAACTATATTCATAATCATCTATAGAAAACATCTATTCTTATCTCACGAGAAAACATTGACGAAATCCCAAGATAGACAGAATATTTAGAATCAGTTTATTTCATAAATACATCTTTATTTTGCAGCATTCCGTATGTCATATACATATTACATATTATATACATATCAAATACCACATTAGCATAATTACCTGCTCATCAGCTTCACACATCAATATACAACTTCCTACAGTAGAAAAAAAACAAAAACAAAAACAAAACACCATCTAATTACTGAAAATGGGAAACGGGGATATGAACTTTTGTGTCCCCGCTTTTTTCTTTTTTTTTTAAGCCACAACTTTTCCAATAGGCGTACTTCCCGACCCCCCTCAGCCCTGGGGAGGTATGTGAGTGTGTGTGTGTGTGTGTGTGTGTGTGTGTGTGTGTGTGTGTGTGTGTGTGTGTGTGGCGGGGGTTAAGGAACAGCAATCTACATAATTCCCTTCCGACGTAACGATGTAGTTCATCACTTTCCTCTAAGTAAACCTGGTGTTCACATACAAACATGACGGGTGAGTTTACTTACCCTCGGGGTCTCAAGGTAAACTCAAGACCTCGGGATATACATGGGGACTACACTTGGAAACTACATGTAGACTACATAGCGCAGCTGCAACGGTAGCAGGTAAGTAACAGTAAAAGCAACAGTTGTTACGAACGGAACAGACAGTAGCAGGAGCAGCAGCTTCAACAGCTGGGGAGGTAAAAGAGGGCGGAGGACCAGTGGTTACATCGGCAGGACTTCCTCCCTCCCTCCCTCCATGCCACCACTTCCTCTACATAGTCCACCCCTCTCCACGCGCGCATCCCGTTCCCTCCCCGTCAAAAGCACTTCCCTCCTGCTCCCGCGTCCCCAGACATCCCAGACATTCCCTCCCCATCGCCAGCTGCCTTCCGCAGGGTTCGATCCTGGGACCACTTGCCTTCTGGATCGATGCGAACGAAATGTTTGCTGATGATGCCGAGGTGACGAGGGACGTGGTGGGGAGGGCAGTACCTCACAAACGGGGGACCTGGACAATATCCGAACTTGGTCTGAGACGCGGTGTGTCGTCTTCGAACCCAGGAAACGTAGAGTTAATAAGGACAACACCAGGGAAAGACACACCTCAATATCCATCTCAGAAGATATGCAAAGGACGCAAAACTGTCTACTGGCAGACAACACCATAGTTTCCAAGTGCATTGAAAGAGAGGGAGATCCAGGGTGCGGTTTCGATCTCACATAACGCCAGAGCTAAACATGATTCGCAAGTTCACTCGCCAAACTCAAAGGGACAAAAGAGTTCATAGAGAAGGTTCAGAGGAGAACAACAAACATGGTAACCAAACCATGACAGATGACTTATAGTGAGAGGTTAGAGGCGATAACTTTATCCACCATGGAAGAGAGAAGAGTTGGGGGTAGCTCGAGCACGACCTTAAAAGGTTTCTAACCAGTCTCATGACGTCAACAGTGAACACAGTTCTTCGAAAGATGCCACAACAGAACCACCAGACGCCGTAACACGACATGTAAGAGACGATGAACGAAGAGTAATGGGATGAATGGAACAAACTGAATGATGATGAACATTCAGCAGCAGTTTAAAAACCTACAGATGATGGGAGGGAACGTTTGTGAGGTGGGGACCCGCCAGTCCAGAACTCTCCCTTTCTCTCTCCCCCCTTACAGTAAATAGGTAATTACACGCACTCTTGTCCTCCCCTCCCCCACACACGCACTCCCATCACCCCAGCTTCCACCTCCCCCGACACACACACACACACACACTCGCCAACAGTCCACCCTCCCTCCCACCCTCACACTCCAACACTCTGCTCTCCAACGAACCCAACGACCTTCAAATAATACAACACCCTCATAAAACACCACAAAACGAGGATACCCTCTGAAGACCCCTACAATATACAGCCACCCTCTACAGCAAGAGGTACCCATACACTACCCCCACGTACACAGCCACCCTCTACAGCAAGAGGTACCCATACACTACTCCCCACGTACACAGCCACCATCTACAGCAAGAGGTACCCATACACTACTCCCCACGTACACAGCCACCCTCTACAGCAAGAGGTACCCATACACTACTCCCCACGTACACAGCCACCCTCTACAGCAAGAGGTACCCATACACTACCCCCCCCCCCCCACGTACACATCCCCTCCTCTCTGAATATTTCACAAAGGCGTCGATAGACACGGCGTGCAATCCGCGGGAGGGCAATAAATCCAGGAGAGCAATAGATTGGAAGCGGTTCACACGTGCCCCGCGGGGGCGTCACTACAGGTGTGGCCGCCATGTGTCTGTCACAAGGATAAACACACGAGATAAACACAACACCCATCACTAACACACACACACACACACACACACCCTACACCACCACAGAAATGGTGTAGATGTAAGAAGAGAGAGATAGAGAGAGAGAGAGAGAGAGAGAGAGAGAGAGAGAGAGAGAGAGAGAGAGAGAGAGAGAGAGAGAGAGAGAAATTACGGCTCCATTGTGACACTGGGGTGGGGGGCGGGGGGGCCCACTAGATAGGGGTAGCTGGAAGTGTGCGACGACGTAAACTGTGCTGTTCCACGGGCGGGATGTTCTCCCTATGTGGAAAGGTACTATGCTGTCATGGAGTACGCTATGCTGTCATGGAGGACGCTATGCTGTGATGGAGTACGCTATGCTGTCATGGAGGACGCTATGCTGTGATGGAGGACGCTATGCTGTCATGGAGGACGCTATGCTGTCATGGAGGACGCTATGCTGTCATGGAGGACGCTATGCTGTCATGGAGGACGCTATGCTGTCATGGAGGACGCTATGCTGTCATGGAGGACGCTATGCTGTCATGGAGGACGCTATGCTGTCATGGAGGTCGCTATGCTGTCATGGAGGACGCTATGCTGTCATGGAGGACGCTATGCTGTCATGGAGGACGCTATGCTGTGATGGAGGACGCTATGCTGTCATGGAGGACGCTATGCTGTGATGGAGCACGCTATGCTGTGATGGAGGACGCTATGCTGTGATGGAGGACGCTATGCTGTCATGGAGGACGCTATGCTGTGATGGAGGACGCTATGCTGTGATGGAGGACGCTATGCTGTGATGGAGGACGCTATGCTGTCATGGAGGACGCTATGCTGTCATGGAGGACGCTATGCTGTCATGGAGGACGCTATGCTGTGATGGAGGACGCTATGCTGTCATGGAGGACGCTATGCTGTCATGGAGGACGCTATGCTGTGATGGAGGACGCTATGCTGTCATGGAGGACGCTATGCTGTCATGGAGGACGCTATGCTGTCATGGAGGACGCTATGCTGTCATGGAGGTCGCTATGCTGTCATGGAGGACGCTATGCTGTCATGGAGGACGCTATGCTGTCATGGAGGACGCTATGCTGTCATGGAGGACGCTATGCTGTGATGGAGGACGCTATGCTGTCATGGAGGTCGCTATGCTGTCATGGAGGACGCTATGCTGTGATGGAGGACGCTATGCTGTGATGGAGGACGCTATGGATGGAATGAGACGCTATGCTGTCATGGAGGACGCTATGCTGTGATGGAGGACGCTATGCTGTCATGGAGGACGCTATGCTGTCATGGAGGACGCTATGCTGTCATGGAGGACGCTCTGCTGTCATGGAGGACGCTATGTGTAGGACGCTATGCTGTGATGGAGGACGCTATGCTGGTGATGGAGTAACGCTATACTGTCATGGAGGACGCTATGCTGTCATGGAGGACGCTATGCTGTGATGGAGGACGCTATGCTGGGATGGAGGACGCTCTTGCTGTGATGGAGGACGCTATGCTGTCCATGGAGGTCGCTATGCTGTCATGGAGGGTCGCTATGCGGTCATGGAGGACGCTATGCTGGTCATGGAGGACGCTATGCTGTCATGGAGGACGCTTCTGCTTGCATGGAGGACGCTATGCTGTCATGGGAGGACGCTATGCTGTCATGGAGGACACTATGCTGTCATGGAGGACGCTATGCTGTCATGGAGGACGCTATGCTGTCATGGAGGACGCTATGCTGTCATGGAGGACGCTATGCTGTCATGGAGGACGCTATGCTGTCATGGAAGAGGTCGTTCAGTAATGCTCACGGGCCGTTAAGTCGTCCTCGCAGGTCGGCCAATAACGCTCCCACGTCGTGTTCAGGTGGTCGTACCGCTGTCGTGTTCCCAGCAGGTCGTACCGTTGTCGTGTTCCCAGCAGGTCGCACCGTTGTCGTGTTCCCAGCAGGTCGTACCGCTGTCGTGTTCCCAGCAGGTCGTACCGCTGTCGTGTTCCCAGCAGGTCGTACCGCTGTCGTGTTCCCAGCAGGTTGTACCGTTGTCGTGTTCCCAGCAGGTCGTACCGCTGTCGTGTTCCCAGCAGGTCGTACCGTTGTCGTGTTCCCAGCAGGTCGTCCCGTTGTCGTGTTCCCAGCAGGTCGTACCGTTGTCGTGTTCCCAGCAGGTCGCACCGTTGTCGTGTTCCCAGCAGGTCGTACCGTTGTCGTGTTCCCAGCAGGTCGTACCGTTGTCGTGTTCCCAGCAGGTCGTACCGTTGTCGAGTTCCCAGCAGGTCGTACCGCTGTCGTGTTCCCAGCAGGTCGTACCGTTGTCGTGTTCCCAGCAGGTCGTACCGTTGTCGTGTTCCCAGCAGGTCGTCCCGTTACGTCCGGGATGTGCAAACGAGGTTTTTGAGACCACAAAACCTAACCAGGCCATAACCACGTTGGCCAAGCGCTTTCCCGCTGGTTCTGCTAACTGGTTCCCCAGCAACACAACACACACATCTTCCCCCACACACTGCTAAACACCACACCAGCCAGCTCAACTCATCATAACCTTTTTACATCCTTCGTTTCAAGCTCTAAAAGACCTAAACAACCACTGAAATGCCCAGTTAAGCCGTTAATTGGCAAATTACCGGGGCGACTGTTCACAACCCGGGCTCTGTGAGAGTCAATTATACATCCAACAGGTCATTCAAAGGTCAACCACACCAGGGAGGGAGGCAAGTACCAGCCCTCACAACAACCAGCTGGTCATGAGTTAATCCCCTCATAACAGCTGGCTAACATGCAACACAAACATTTACGTTGTTTTCTGACGACCGGCAACACACACACACACACACACACACACACACACACACAGATCCCCCTGAATCATACTCAACTACACCCACACAGACGAGAGCAGTACACCCATCTACACCCAGACACGACACTCATACACCCACACACGTCGGTAATACACCCACCTACACCCAGAGAGTAATACACCCTGCTACACCCACACCTCAACATAATACACAAGGAGGACACAGAGAACTCCTAGCCTAAAATCTATTTCTGCCACTACAATACGATCCACATGCACGAACAATTATCTATCCACATGTACGAACAATTGTCTATCCACATGTACGAACAATTATCTATCCACATGTACGAACAATTATCTATCCACATGTACGAACAATGATCTATTCCTGCCTTAAATAACACCGTAAACATTTTAAGTGTTCCCGCCAAAACATAAGTAAACAAATTGTATTCCCGTCAAAATAATACGAGTAAACAAATCTGTATTCCCGCCAAAATAAGGAAACATGTCTGTATTCCCGCCAAAATAAGGAAACATATCTGTATTCCCGCCAAAATAAGGAAACATCTGTATTCCCGCCAAAATAAGGAAACATATCTGTATTCCCGCCAAAATAAGGAAACATATCTGTATTCCCGCCAAAATAAGGAAACATATCTGTATTCCCGCCAAAATAAGGAAACATATCTGTATTCCCGCCAAAATAAGGAAACATATCTGTATTCCCGCCAAAATAAGGAAACATATCTGTACTGCCGCCAAAATAAGGAAACATATCTGTATTCCCGCCAAAATAAGGAAACATATCTGTATTCCCGCCAAAATAAGGAAACATATCTGTATTCTCGCCAAAAATACACTTTTGTAACTGTCAGTGTTGACGCCAGAATATTCTTCAGCATTGTCGCCTCAATAATATTCAGTAAACATGTTCGTTCTTCCGGGAGAATTAATCTTAACTGAATATCAGTATCACCGCCAAAATCGCCCGGACACATTATCGCCAAATTCGCGCCAACATTTAGCTTCGCGTGTCAGGGCCGTTCACGCTAGTCACAGATATGTTGGCTAAATCCAAATTGATACGTGATAAAGTTAGCAGGATATTCATGCCAAAACTGTCCTCGACCCATACATACGATTTATATATAAAGCTACCAAAAGCTCACAGACCTATACGTATACCCAGCACACAGACCCATACACCCAGCACACAGACCCATACATCCAGCACACAGACCCATACATCCAGCACACAGACCCATACATCCAGCATACAGCCCCATACACCCAGTACACAGACCCATACACCCAGCACACAGACCCATACATCCAGCACAGGGCCACACACCCAGCACAGACCCCCATACACCCAGCACACAGCCCCATACACCCATCACACAGCCCCATACACCCAGCACACAGACCCATACACCTAGCAATCATCGACCCACACAACCACTCCACAACAGGTGATGCAACACACTAGTGAAGGCTTATTGCAATACCCTATAAACCCGCATTGCAATCTGGCCACGTATTGCAATACCTACTACGTAGATCCAATACTATACGGCAACAAACAAACAAACAAAAAAAAGAACACAGACAAAACAAATACACATGAGTAAAACCTCAAATAACATTTAATACTTTGGAAATATACCTTCGCCTTATGATGACGTGCTCAGATGGGAACCAAATGACGTCACATGACATCACCCGCCGAGCGCGCCCTCTGTCACCCACATCCAATACTAAAAATTCATGACATCCTTCCAATCATTGTATAGAAAATAAGTAATTTATACTTTATTATTTATTTTTGAAGTTGTAGGTTGCAGTCTAGGACAGATGTCAGCATGAAGACCAGGCTCTAACTGAACTACATGTAATATGCACCGGAAATAACTCAATTTTCCCAACATACATATTCTCTATACTTGCTCGCCGTTTCCCGCCTTAGGGTTGGTAGCGCCAGGATCCGACGGAGAAGTGATGTCCTCCGCTACAGATACGCATTATCTGGTCGTCCAATGAGGCAGAGGTATCGCCTCGCACTTCACCCACAGTCCAGTACTCAACGGGCCATTACAAACAGCGGCCCGTTTTACTGTTAACGGCAACAGATATTTCTCCAGGCCGGAGGTATATTACACCCACTCCACCTACGCGATATAACCCTTCAAGGTATATTCTTTCTGGAGTATAGCCAATCAGGCCCCAGTATACTGTGGCCAGGAGAACGTTATGTATTTTATTAAGTTCCCGTTGGCCAATTTCCCTCTCCCATATTTCCATAGCAACCTCTCTCTCCTCTCTCTCTCTCTCTCTCTCTCTCTCTCTCTCTCTCTCTCTCTCTCTCTCTCTCTCTCACCCTCCTCCGGTCAGGGAACAACCTCTCCCCATGTTCTCCAACACCCCCAGGACGTGGTGGTGGTGGTGAAAGATGCAGGCACCAACAAGCAACCCCCCCCCCTCCACAAAAGTGGCGGTGCACAATAGGGGGTTGTTGTTGTTGTTGGAGAAGGGATGGTGGCGTTGGAGAAGGGAAGGTGGTGTGAGAGAAAGGGTGGTGGTGTTGGAGAAGAGATGGTACTGTTGGAGAAGGGACGGTGAGGATGGAGAAGGGACAGTGAGGATGGAGAAGGGATGGTGGCGTTGGAGAAGGGAAGGTGGTGTGGGAGAAAGGGTGGTGGTGTTGGAGAAGGGATGGTGTTGTTGGAGAAGGGACGGTGAGGATGGAGAGGGGAAGGTGGTGTGGGAGAAAGGGTGGTGGTGTTGGAGAAGGGACGGTGAGGATGGAGAAGGGACGGTGAGGATGGAGAAGGGACAGTGGTGTACGAAACGGTGGGAAAGATGGCGTTACACCTGATGGAAGAGATGATGCTGTTGGTGGTGAGGAATGGTGAGGGAGCTGCTGGTCAACCCAGGTGTGTCGTCGTCCCGTCCTGCACCAGTAGCCTGCCAGCCTGCAATGTAGCGCTCACTCATGTGTACTGGACCAGCAGGCAAGACCAGGGAAGTACACTCACCTCACACCCGGAATGGCCCGGCTCCCAGAGACGTGTAGATGGTCGCGTGGCTGAGGGAAAGCGCTCCTCTTCCCTTTTTGGTCAGGTCATCGCCTGCAGCGGGCCACCGACACACACACACACACACACACACACACACACACACACACACACACGTCCTCTACTATACATACGTGTAATCACCAATTCATTGACACATGGAGAGTGACAATGAGTCAGTCGCCGGCGGACCTGGCGAAGAAGAAGAGCTGACCTCGATTCTCTGACTTCCACGACCACTCTTCATCATGGCCGCTGGCGAGAAGATTCTCACACGGCCTCACACACTACTGCTACACTTACTTTGATGTCTCTACCTCCGTGCAGAGGCAGCCGTGCCGTCATGGACGCTCCGCCTCCAGCCAGGGGAGGAAGTGTTGCTACAAGAGGACTCACATCATCATGTGAAGACCGCATCTTAGCGACGCCTCTTGGGAGCTTTCGGTCGAAAACATACCCAAGGCGATGATGATGGAGGGGGGGAGACGGAGTCCCTTCTGGAGTGGCTTTGTTTGGGTCGCTGGTCGGTCGTGTGTTGGTCCACACGAGAGAGAGGGACACAGTGGATGACGACCAGCGAGCTCTCTCACCTTCCTCTGGCGGCAACGCTCGCGACTGGTCGGTGCTGGTGATTGGGCGAGGTCAATGGCGGTGAGAGAGAGAGAGAGAGAGAGAGAGAGAGAGAGAGAGAGAGAGAGAGAGAGAGAGAGAGAGAGAGAGAGAGAGAGAGAGAGAGTTCCTCTCCGTGACCATCAGCCATCAACACCATGTGAAAGGGTAGTCCACAGCGTTTTGTGCTGTCTCTCTCGGGCCACAGCAAGCTACTGAACGTAGCGCACGACCTCCTGGGGAAAGAAAACAGGGTCGAGAGGCGACACCAAACTTCTCTCAGACTGGGATGACTGAACCCTCCTATCTATCACCCACAGGGCCTCCGGGGTGGAGCTCGATCCTGGGTCCTCACAGTCCACGCGTGACCTGTTCTCTCTCCATCCAGTTCTGGTTAACATGATAATGTTGTGTGTAGCCAGTGTGTAGTGACGGGGGAGACTGGTGAACCTACTGAAAAGCCCGGGTCCACAATGTTGGAGAATGGTGCACGAGACATGTAGGTGATACAGGGTGTGTACAGGAAGACGTGGTGTACGGTATCTTCAGGACGAGAGGCGTGGTGGGATACCCCATCGTCGGGACAAGAGGCGTGGTGGTATACCCCATGGTCGGGACGAGGCGCGGTGGTATACCCCATGGTCGGGACAAGAGGCGTGGTGGTATACCCCATGGTCGGGACGAGGCGCGGTGGTATACCCCATGGTCGGGACGAGAGGTGTGGTATACCCCATGGTCGGGACGAGAGGTGTGGTATACCACATGGTCGGGACAAGAGGCGTGGTGGTATACCCCATGGTCGGGACGAGGCGCGGTGGTATACCCCATGGTCGGGACGAGAGGTGTGGTATACCCCATGGTCGGGACGAGAGGCGTGGTGGTATACCCCATGGTCGGGACGAGGCGCGGTGGTATACCCCATGGTCGGGACAAGAGGCGTGGTGGTATACCCCATGGTCGGGACGAGAGGCGTGGTGGTATACCCCATGGTCGGGACGAGGCGCGGTGGTATACCCCATGGTCGGGACAAGAGGCGTGGTGGTATATCCCATGGTCGGGACGAGGCGCGGTGGTATACCCCATGGTCGGGACAAGAGGCGTGGTGGTATACCCCATGGTCGGGACGAGGCGCGGTGGTATACCCCATGGTCGGGACAAGAGGCGTGGTGGTATACCCCATGGTCGGGACGAGAGGCGTGGTGGTATACCCCATGGTCGGGACGAGAGGTGTGGTATACCCCATGGTCGGGACAAGAGGCGTGGTGGTATACCCCATGGTCGGGACAAGAGGCGTGGTGGTATACCCCATGGTCGGGACAAGAGGCGTGGTATATCCCATGGTCGGGACAAGAGGCGTGGTATATCCCATGGTCGGGACGAGAGGCGTGAGATACACGCATTACTCACGGCCCATTACGGCAGCACACTTAAGGGGTTTGATTCGTTAATGGAGAACCTGCATAACCCAGCGAGCGCCCATTTGTCTCAGTAACAGGCTATCAACACGCTAATTGTCGGCCAGCACTGGGAGGCCAGGGGGTCTCCACCAGTGTGGTGGTGGTGTGTAGTGGTGGTGATAACAGTGATGGACGGTGATAGCAGTACACTGCAGGAAGGAAAGATAAGATAAAACCTGATGAGTCTATGACTTGGTTATCTACTGGAGGAAAATAAAAGTCTTTTTCCAGTTCCTAATCTATAAAGACAGATTTAAAACAGTACAGCAGAAGGTTCCTCCCCACCCACCACTATAGATGGAGCCAGGACAGTACAGCAGAAGGCTCCTCCACACCCACCACTAATAATTAAAGTACTAATTTAGCCGTGACTTAATTGTACTGAAAGTCTTCTCCTTCACAATATCTGATACATGTCTATTCCACTTCAGAACTTCAATCCAAAGTTGTATTACGTTTCTAATTTAAGTCGCATCTCCAACTGAACGCGAAGAAATTATGGCAAGTTATATGAGCGAAATTAACCATCATTTTGGAAACTACCAGCCTGCCATTACGCCTCAAAATAATTCTAAATATGTTTGTCTTCGTAGAGTTTATTTTATGAGTGACGGAATGAGCTTTGTTGCTCCTCTCTGTACTCGCTGTGGAGGCGAAGAGTATGGCGGGCGAGGATAATGGAATACATCCCATTTTCTAGATAACCACTTAACCATCCGCATCATGAGGACTGGCCAATCACACCACACATCAATCATCCACCTTGACTCATGCCAACTGTCAAATGCAACATTCACCCATCACGCAAAAAATCATACTGGCTTCATGAGACGAGATGAGGATTACACCCTACGCTCCCTCATTGTTATGGTAATCTGGCTGTCACCTCACAAATGAGGGAAGGGGAAATGAGACAAGCATTCGGTGTTAATGGAACAGTCCAGGTCAATTGCCTCGTGCACAATAAACCTCATTTTACCATCCGAATTGAGAAAAGACACAGACCCCCCCCCCCCCCCGGCTGTAGCGCAGAGGTATGTCAACACACAGGATGAAGGTGTGTGTCGCTGAGCACGACGGGACGACTCTAGACCATACACCCAGTGGACGTACAGGATACATCCTACACACTACGACACATCATCTATACAGGTATGACCATCTTCCAAGCGATCATATCTACAGCCCCACACACACACACACACACACCTCTGGCCACACCTTTACCAACCCAAAACAAGACCTTCAATGCCCTATATAGCATAACGTGTATGGGGCATCTTACACCAGCACTGTGCATGATGTTGATCCAGCAGTCTGTGCCAACTCGCCAGGCGTAGCGACGCCCTGCCCGACCACCCCGACCTAACACTAACCTCCTCCTGACCTAACACTAACCTCCTCCTTACCTAACACTAACCTCCTCCTGACCTAACACTAACCTCCTCCTGACCTAACACTAACCTCCTCCTGACCTAACACTAACCTCCTCCTGACCTAACACTAACCTCCTCCTGACCTAACACTAACCTCCTCCTGACCTAACACTAACCTCCTCCTGACCTAACATTAACCTCCTCCTGACCTAACCTAACCTCCTCCTGACCTAACACTAACCTCCTCCTGACCTAACACTAACCTCCTCTTCGCCTGGAGTGGGTACTGACGGCCTCGGGGTAAGTGAGTGCCCCTCCCCCCACCTCATCTCCCTAACTCATTAACTCCCGTGTCGTGTGTCGTCGACCTGAAGGGTTTTTATTTTTGGGGTGGGTGGATTGGGGGGAGGGGGGGGTTGAGTGGGGGTGTTAGGGAGGGGGGGGGGAGGCGAGGCATAAAACTGATCATTTTATTTTTTTTTTTCTTTCATTTTCTTTTTTTCTCTGCAGGATGTGAAACGTCGAGTGTCACCAGTGAGGCACGAACGAGCCAGCCATGATAACCCGGCCCCCGAGCAACCTAACAGATTACCAACGGAGACATTTCTCGACGACAGGTAGTCTACATATACATAGAAAGAGAGAGAGAGAGAGAGAGAGAGAGAGAGAGAGAGAGAGTTAATACATGGCATTAATCATAAGGTATACATATTTCTATACACCGTACGGTAACGCCACCTGTCTTGTGTTCCATGCAACACAGAGCAGTGTGTGTGTGTGTGTGTGTGTGTGTGTGTGTGTGTGTGTGTGTGTGTGTGTGTGTGTGTGCGTGTGTGTGTGTGTGTGTGTAGGAGGGAGGGAGGGGGTTAACCTGGAACACCTGATGAACAAAAACTGGCCTACCAGCCTGTCATGACCTTGTGTCATATGACACGCCTTTACCTCGCTCCATCCCGCTCTGTCCTCCACCATCCCTCTCCCCCACCTATCCTTCACCATCCCTCTCCCCCACCTATCCTTCACCATCCCTCTCCCCCACCTATCCTTCACCATCCCTCTCCCCCACCTATCCTTCACCATCCCTCTCCCCCACCTACCCTTCTCCCCTACCTATCTTTCATTAATGGGATTAATGACGTGAGTATATAATGAGTACAAGATGCGGAAGCTAGACTCATTGGTGAGTCTAGCCACAAAAATATACAGGCAGGTACAAGCAGGGAGAGAGAACTAGGAATGATCAAGATGGAAAAGAATATATAAAAAATGATGTCGCAAGGAACCAAGAGAGAGAGAGAGAGAGAGAGAGAGAGAGAGAGAGAGAGAGAGAGAGAGAGAGAGAGAGAGAGAGGAGGTAGAATAGAGCGAGGAGGGGTTGAGGTAGGGGAGGGGATGATGGTACTACGGGGAAATAAATTGTGCATCCGTGAGAAGCCATGATAGTGATAAAGGTCGTAGTACGGCGCCCCTGGTGGGGAAGTCCTGAACTATTACTGCCACGCCCTCTGAAAATATATCACATGCCCTGTATATCATATATATATATATACATATATATATATATATATATATATATATATATATATATATATATATATATATATATATATATATTCACGGAAAAACACTACGACACACACACACACACACACACACACACACACACAAACACACAGAGTTCAGCACACCCTGCCACACACAGATATATATACACACCGTGAAAATTGGTCCTTTAAGGACGAAAATAACTCAATCATAATCCCGGCTCAACCCCAATGGCCTCAAGTGACCCATGACATGGGGGAGTGGGGTGGGTTACAAGGGCTTAACCCACTTGGAGGTATGACTCAAGGGGTTCATGTGAGACCCCATCTTGACCTGAGGTGTGGCACGAGTCTGTCTACCAGACTTACAATGGGTCTGTATGATACCAGACACCGTTCCCCATCACTACATGATGTCTTATTTCCCATCACTACACGAGACGTCCCATTCCCCATCACTATACAAGACGTCCCATTCCCCATCACTACACGAGACGTCCCATTCCCCATCACTACACAAGACGTCCCATTCCCCATCACTACACAAGACGTCCCATTCCCCATCACTACACGAGACGTCCCATTCCCCATCACTATACAAGACGTCCCATTCCCCATCACTACACGAGACGTCCCATTCCCCATCACTACACGAGACGTCCTATTCCCCATCACTAAACGAGACGTCCCATTCCCCATTACTACACGAGACGTCCCATTCCCCATCACTAAACGAGACGTCCCATTCCCCATCACTACACGAGACGTCCCATTCCCCATCACTACACAAGACGTCCCATTCCCCATCACTACACAAGACGTCCCATTCCCCATCACTACACGAGACGTCCCATTCCCCATCACTAAACGAGAGGTCCCATTCCCCATCACTACACGAGACGTCCCATTCCCCATCACTACACGAGACGTCCTATTCCCCATCACTAAACGAGACGTCCCATTCCCCATCACTACACGAGACGTCCCATTCCCCATCACTAAACGAGACGTCCCATTCCCCATCACTACACGAGACGTCCCATTCCCCATCACTACACAAGACGTCCCATTCCCCATCACTACACAAGACGTCCCATTCCCCATCACTACACGAGACGTCCCATTCCCCATCACTAAACGAGACGTCCCATTCCCCATCACTAAACGAGACGTCCCATTCCCCATCACTACATGCTTCTGGAAGCTGGACTATGGTGACAGTCTGGAAGCTGGACCATGCTACATTGACCGTGGTCTCTGGGGCCGACCTCGGGGGGGTCAGAGTTCCTGCCCTAGGGAGACAGGAAGACCCCAGGCGACTGGTCCCACATACCATACCACTGATATGAACATTATCACAACAAACCCAAGCTAGGGGGGGGGGGGCACCTTATACCACGGGGTACTGGGACTATTAATCTCAGTAACCACCCCCCGGCCCTCCTCCTCCTCTCCCTTATCCTGCAGCTCCGAGGCTGCGCTGCAATCAGTAGCAGGGACAGGAAGGGGACTCCTATTTAGTGAGGAAATGGGTGGTGATTCAGCCTCAACACGGGCGACTCTTCCCTGGCGGTGTCTGGCAACACTGGCGTGTGTGTGTGTGTGTGTGTGTGTGTGTGTGTGTGTGTGTGTGTGTGTGTGTGTGTGAGAGAGAGAGAGAGAGAGAGAGAGAGAGAGAGAGAGAGAGAGAGAGAGAGAGAGAGAGAGAGAGAGAGAGAGAGATCGTGGCATCACAATAATCATTCAATATTCACAAAAAACAAAAACGAACATAAACCCACAACTGACAATAGGGATATAAACTTGCCATATAAACATCCCGTAAACGACAGCTATACACATTACACAGACGGTCACAATCCTACCAGCGACTCACTCATATATACACATTCAAACACCAGTTCAGATGACCAACATCCATAATAATCTAAAGTCTTCCATCATTTATGAACATATGATTTCTGACGAGCGATAAGGCCTGTGTGTGTATATACTTATATAAACTCCAAATCTTGGGTCCTCTATCTTTCCATCATGTATTTTGAACATGATGTCAAAATACATGAAAACCTATATCATACTTCTATCTACACTACAAAATCTACGTGCGTTGGGACCAATACAGATATTGAAAAAAAAAATCAAATATTAAAAACGTGTTATGATTTAGTATACCCATATTTGCCTCTCTTTCTGAGTACGTATATCAGCTATATATATATATATATATATATATATATATATATATATATATATATATATATATATACATATATATATATATAAAGCCCACTAAATCTAAATGAGAGTCAAGCCGGATTAACATATTAATCATGGTATTCCCTAACAAAAATATATTATGAAAACCTACATATGCTAATTTAAATCGAGACTTACCTCATATTGATCACATAATCATTTTGGCAGATCAACAATGGTTCTCGCACGTCTCGTTAATATTTTATCACAAATATATCAATACTGCTACAGACGAGCGGTTACCACACAGGCACGTCCCCCCGGTAGCTAGCTATCCTCGCTTAATATCCCTCGTTTAGCAGACGCGCGTGGAACAGACGTCTCATTAATTCAATGACATTTTGCCTTTCAATTACTCTGGTACGATGCATCTCACAACACAATCAACTCCCTTCAAACCTAAAGACCAAAGTTAGAGCAACAGATGATTCACGGGATGAAAGAAAAAAAAAGAATCTTTAGGTCGTAATTGGTCCCAAAAATATTCATCAGCAACACCACCACATCCACCGACGCTACACTCCCACACAATGTCAACAAATCCACCGCTAATAAGCTGACACGTGACGTCATTAATCAAATGAGTGACGACGCGCCGTAATTGGCTGTCTGGTTCCCTGCCGTAGCCAGTGACATCACTCGCCATCTGGCCAGGGGGAGTCATTAAGGTGACATCACTCCTGAGGGATGTCACTCTCGCTGTTGAGATCGCCAAACTTACAAGCAATTTCAATAGTTTTTTTGCCTTGTAGCAATACCCATCTGGTGACGTCACCTACCACAGCAGCGACGACGTCACTCGTGACATTATCATTACCAAAATTACGTCACTCATACCAGCGGTGACGTCTCCCGACAACTGACCACCACAGACTAACCCCCCCATACACACTACCCCTCAGCCCACACTTCTCTGGGGTCGAGACCCCCCCACACACACACACACTAACCCTCAACCCATAGTTCTCTGGGGGTCGAGATGTCCTCCCCCTTACCCCTCAGCCCACAGTTCTCTGGGGGTCGAGAGGTCCTCCCCCCTACCCCTCAGCCCACAGTTCTCTGGGGGGGTCAAGATGTTCCATCTTTGCTGCCGTGTGGAGTGTGTGTGTGGGGGAGGCAGCAGTAGTAGCCTGGGGCCTTCATCGTGTGCACACGAGCCGTGCGTGGCGTCTATGTAAACCCAACTTTACCGACCATGTGTCTCAGGGGGGGCTGGATCCCTCACTGGGGTCTGTCTGAATATTTACGTTTCTCAGGTGGTAAGGCAAAGACGTCTGCCAGACTGACCCCAAGATGTTATTCACGTGTTCTATGTTATTCATGGCTCTGTCTGTCTTTTATATTTGGATGGTTATATAAGCTGGAGTGATTTATGCTCATAACCACAACGAATAATAAAACACTATATATATATATATATATATATATATATATATATATATATATATATATATATATATATATATATATATATATATTAGCTCAGTATATTACTTATTAATATATGTATATGCTCGTCTCTAGTCCTTAGTATGGTCATTAATATATTCCTTAATGTACACAATAAATATGACTAAAATAACAATGGCTTTCTCGTGAACCACTTGATACAGTAGCATCATCACTAATACAGTATCTCATTTATCACTAATACACGACACCATCATTACCAATACAGTACACCACCATGACTAATACAGTAACTTCCATTACTAATACAGTAACTTCCATTACTAATACAGTATACCTTAATCAAAAATACATTATACCTTAATTACGAATACAGTATACCTTTATTACTAATACAGTATACCTATATTACGAATACAGTATACCTTTATTACTAAAACACTATACCTTTATTACTAATACAGTATACCTTTCTTACTAATACAGTATACCTTTATTACTAATACAGTATACCTTTATTACTAATACAGTATACCTTTATTACTAATACAGTATATCTTTCTTACTAATACAGTAACCTCAGTCTATATCTTTCCTACTAATACAGTAACCTCAGTGTATCAACACACACTACATCTTTATCATACATATACAGTAGCCACATCTTGATGCCACACCACACACACACACACACACACACACACACACACACACACCCAGCCTGGGGTCCGGCTACGCTCTTGCCTCTCCCAACACGTCTGTTCAACTCCCTTGTTCGGCGCAGCGCGTGGCCTTGTCCAGTCCAACACCACACACACACCCTCTCCTCTCTCACCCCCACCCACCGTACACAAAGCTACATACCCTCTCCAGCCAGGTCCCGCCTGGCTGACCAGTGTACGTCTTCCTCTTCATCACGCCAGCCCGACACACGTACCAGAAACATTTCAATATCTATTTCCACTTCCCCAAGTGTATATCAGCATTATCTGTCGCCGAAAATCAACTGTACTATACGTGCACAAGTGTGGGGGTATATATAGTTAGGGTACCTACACTGTGGTATGTCAAGCACACACTGTCCGTATGTGATATATCAAGCCTATACTGCCCACACACACACACACACACACACACACACACACACACACACACATATATATATATATATATATATATATATATATATATATATATATTGGTGCAACCAGTGGTGTGTGTGTGTGTGTGTGTGTGTGTGTGTGTGTGTGTGTGTGTGTGTGTGGACACATATCAGTGTGGTCAACGTGTTCTTGTATGTATCGGGGATGGAGGAGGCTTCTGAAAGAGACACTCTCCGAGTCATTTGATCCGTGTGTGTGTGACCTCACACACGAGCTTGACCAGCGATGACCCTCGTAACCCTCTGACCTTACTGACCAACCAGTCAGTGACCTCGTTCACGTAAACCTTTGTTTGACCCCTCCCCCTTGCCTTCCTGATCAACCAACCACACCACAGCTGGCGCAGTGACATCACTTCTGACGTCACCTCTCGATGTCCAGTGACGTCATCACATCCAACCAGCGACACGACACGACAGCTGACCTCCCCACCACCCCCAGGACCCTGCAGCGCAGACGCCTATGATGGAATGCAGACCCGAACAGACCACTGGGTCTACGCACATAACTAAGACAGCGGGAGCACAGACCCGTTGAAGGCAGTCTCCAAGCACGGTTACGTACACAGACCCCTTGGAGGCAGTCTCCAAGCACGGTTACGTACACAGACCCGTTGAAGGCAGTCTCCAAGCACGGTTACGTACACAGACCCGTTGGAAAGGCAGTCTCCAAGCACGGGGTTTCGTACACAGGGCCCCTTGGGGGCAGTCTCCAAGCACGGTTACGTTCACAGATTTTTAAAGTTAAAAGGTTAGACACCCCCGTCTCCCAAACCCCGGTTACGTACACAGAAACCCCTTGGAAAGGGAGTCTCCAAGCACGGTTAAAGTAAAAACCCGGGGGGCCGTTCCCCGGGTTTCCGCCCGTTGGGGCAGTCTCCAAACAAAGGTTACGTACAAAGGGGCCCTTGGGGGGCAGTCTCCAAAACCCCGGTTACGTACCGACCCGTTGGAAAGGGAGTCTTTCCCAAGGGACGGTTTTCGTACACAGACCCCTTGGGGCAGTTAAACGGTTCGTCACAACCCTTTTAGGCAGCCCCCAGCACGACAACACTACGTCACCTACAGTCACTCACTCACTCAGGCTGGCCAGCCCCCAGGGACGTCACACACACACACACACACACACACACACACACACACACACACAAAGAAAACTAAATAACATGTGCAAACTGAACTAAATACATTGTCTGTGTGACGATATGGACGTAAGAATGTAGCTCCTACTACATAAACAAGGTGTGTGTGTGTGTGTGTGTGTGTGTGTGTGTGTGTGTGTGTGTGTGTGTGTGTGTGTGTGTGTGTGTGTGTGTGTGTGTGTGTGGAGAGAGAGAGAGAGAATTAATCTTACCTTGTGCCTCAATAAATCGAAGCTGCCGGAATAAACGCAATATCTTTCCCTCCATACAATACGCACCTGTCCTCTCTCTCTCTCTCTCTCTCTCTCTCTCTCTCTCTCTCTCTCTCTCTCTCTCTCTCTCTCTCTCTCTCTCGTCTTAACACTCATAACACCGACACATTGTCTTCATCTAATATTCTACATGTTCTTATTTCCTTCTTATTCTTATTTCTCTCTTATTCTTATATCTCTCCTTCCTTCCTTCCTTCCTTCCCGTATTTCCCCCTCACTCAAACCCTGGCCTCCATGGAGGGAGATATGACCTTATTTCCAGAGTCAACAGTGATGGATGAACGTGGCTCACACAAAACAGGCCCCAGCCAAGGTCATGTCGGGTCTTGAGGGGAGGACAAGAGACAAAAAGAATAACAGAGAGATTAATCAAGATTCACCAGGTGGCTGTACACCTGACGCCCCGGGTAGGATGGTCATATATGTACATCATACATCATACACCACACCACATACACCACACTGTACCACATACACCTCACTGTACCACATACATCATACACCACACTGTACCACATACATCATACACCACACTGTACCACACACATCATACACCACACTGTACCACATATATCATACACCGCACCACATACACCACACTGTACCACATACATCATACACCACATTGTACCACGTATATTCCCGACAAATAAGATGCCACTAGAGGTTGGCCCAGAATTCCAGAGTAGACATCAAAACGCGTCGGTAAAAAGATATTTGTGACTGAATGCATACTGGTTTTACATACCACTCCCCCTCGTCCATCGCCGCTAGCCAGCGCAAGTCTCCTTGTGATGCTACCCTTTTGACCTCTGACCTGCTGAACCTGACCAGGCTGACGACGACGTCTGACACGAGCGACTTAAATCTGGTTAATATATAAGTCCATAAACCCATGAGATAGTGGGCACGCCATCACTCACTATGTCTGGTACACAAACCTTGGTGACCTTTGACCCACCCACCCACCTCCTCCTCTGACCTCTAAGGCCTGAGTGAGGTGTGGCGCTTTGCCTGCAGGATCTGTGGCACAAGTGTGGCCCACCGTCAACCAGCAGGGACAAAACACACACAAGGTACGGACATATATGACTGCAATAACACGGCAAAAAAAACGGTCAAGGGAAACGAGGTGTGGTAGCTGTGGTGGTGGTGGTTGATGTAGTGTGGTAGCGGTGGTGGTGGTTGATGTGGTGAGGTAGCTGTGGTGGTGCTTGATGTGGTGTGGTAGCTGTGGTGGTGGTTGATATGGTGTGGTAGCGGTTGATGTGGTGTGGTAGCGGCTGTGGTGATGGTGTGGTGTCTGGAGTCCTTGAGGCAAACGAACACCCACTTGGACCTTTCCTTACTTGGTGCCCCACACAAGGCTGCCCTGCCTTGTGTGGGGCACGGGGGCCCCACAACCCCGGCACGACCTAGGCACCCAGCCTTAGGCCCTATCTACTTCACCCTAGAACCCAACCTAGACCAAACCTATATGGCCCTATAACCTCACAACACTGGATCACAATCTACCTCATCCGTGTAAATGCCCTGCCCCAATTTACTTATTTACACCCCCAGTGTAAATGCCCTGCCCCAATTTACTTAATTACACCCCCAGTGTAAATGCCCTGCCCTAATTTACTTATTTACACCCCCAGTGTAAATGCCCTGCCCACCACACACCAGTCGTCCACACGATCACAGAACCTGCTCAGGCTACGTCCACATAAGAAACAGAAAATCGCATCAAATTTGACGCATACGCAAATGAGAGCGAGGTCAGGCCTCCTCGACCTCGGCCACGGGGTCAAAGGTTACTGTAAACTGACCTCCTGGGGGTCTGGCGGGTGCGGCTGGGAACTAACCCCCCCCCCCCCAACTCCAGCAAACAACAACAAAAACAACAACAACAGAGGGTACGGTTCTAGCCCCGGTGCTGTACCATACATAGTACGGTACGACCCCTGGTACAGTGTGGTACTTTACGTGGTACCGTCACACCCAAGGTAAGGTACTATCCACGGTAAGATGTACCATCTTCGGCAACGCCCACGGTACACTGTACCATCTTAGGCAACGCCCACGGTACACTGTACCACCCAGAGCATGGTACCGTAGCGTCCACAGCAACATGGTAATAAACACGGTAACATACGTACAAGCTATGGCACAAACACAAGATCCTACAACTGAACAACCAACATTCTACAACTAACAATAAACATTCTACAACTGAACAACCAACATTCTACAACTAACAATAAACATTCTACAACTAACAATAAACATTCTACAACTAACAACCAACATTCTACAACTAACAACCAACATTCTACAACTAACAACCAACATTCTACAACTAACAACCAACATTCTATAACTAACAACCAAAGAATCTGTAATTAGAAACCAAATAATCTGCCAACAGAAACCACGTATTCTTCACCTAACACTTAAATGTCTGAGACTCTAGAAACCACACGTTTTACCATAGTGGATCAAACATTTCTATAACCAGAAACCC
Organism: Panulirus ornatus; assembly: GCF_036320965.1. Taxonomy (NCBI): domain Eukaryota; kingdom Metazoa; phylum Arthropoda; class Malacostraca; order Decapoda; family Palinuridae; genus Panulirus; species Panulirus ornatus. The sequence continues at coordinate 2,817,305 of NC_092287.1, forward strand.
AAACCCTCTCTTAGAAACCAAGGGTTCAGTCAACCCCCCTCAACACAGCCCCAGCTCAAAGGCGTCCCCCTCCCCCCAACCCCACGATAGAGATTGGACTCCATAATGAGATGTCAACATTGGCTGAGTACGAGATAGGATTAGGGTTATTGATTGGGGGCGTGGTGAGGTGAGGGATTGTGTGGTGCGACTGGAAAGGGGTTTTTGATTGGTGGCGATTGGGGAACCTCCCTCATCTACAATCTCTCAACCACGTACCACAACATCCCCCCACCCCCTGTCTATACTTCAACCCATCCCCCCTTTACTCCAGACATCCACACTTCCTCCCTCTCTATATACCACACTCCCTCCCTCTATATACCACACTCCCTCCCTCTATATACCACTCTACATCCCTCTACCTACCACACTCCCTCTCTATACCACACTCCCTCTATATACCACTCTTCATCCCTCTATCTACCACACTCCCTCCCTCTCTATACCACACTTCCTTCCTCTATATACCACACTCCCTCCCTCTATATACTACACTTCATCCCTCTATCTACCACCCTCCATCTACCAGTTGGCAGACTCTCTCCCTCCAATCTCCTGGCTGCTCTCTCTCTCTCTCTCTCTCTCTCTCTCTCTCTCTCTCTCTCTCTCTCTCTCTCTCTCTCTCTCTCCCTCCTCGTAAAGTGGGAGAGGGGCGTAAATATGTAGACTGGTGCAGACCACATTAAGGTGGAGGGATTATGTTCCAGCTTGCTTCCTGCTTGGTTGCAGAACAGCCTCCTCCAGCGTTCCCCCACCTAAATTAATGCGGCAGAAACGTTTTTAGAACGATGGGACGTCTGACTGAAGACGTTTTTTGTTTTTTATCCTGTTATTTCCATGACCTCGGATCACGAGACTCATCACATAGGAGATGCGTTTAACCATGACGTTATTTCCTACAGCCGCGACCATTATTCATAAGGTAGAAAACATTTTAAATGACAACACGGTTAATAATAACAAACGTTTCCCCCCCCTCCCCAGTACAGCTGATGCTAAACGTTTCTCCCGCAACCATTAGCATCTGTGAGGTCGCCTTTACGGACGGTACTACCGGGCGTACGTCCGCCCTTCCAGCGACCAAGCGACGGTCAAATCTCCCTCCAATCAATCCCTCTACACACGTACAACTTGATCGTTTAAATCCCACGACAACGCTTCACTCCCCCCCCCCAAATCCTTCCTGTCCCCCCCCACCCCCCTCCGCTCCCCATCCGACTTGTGGGGGGGTCAATACCCCCCACCCGCCTCCCCAGCCAGCCAGCCAGCCAGCCAGCCAGCCAGCGCGACATTTCAACATCCGCTGGTGACAAATGGATTGCAAATCCAGTCTGGTCGGTTTGCCAACCTGTGCCGTGCCCTTATAAAGGCCACTTTAAACGCTTCCCCTTTAGAAAAACGACAGGGTACGACCCTTGAGCACGACGGTACGACCCTTGAGACCAACGGGTGCGACCCTTGAGCAAGACGGGTACGACCCTCGAGTACAACGGCACGACCCTTGAACACAACGGGCACGACCCTTGAGCACGACAGGTACGACCCTTTAGCACGACGGTACGACCCTTGAGCACGACGGTACGACCCTCGAGTACAACGGCACGACCCTTGAACACAACGGGCACGACCCTTGAGCACGACAGGTACGACCCTTTAGCACGACGGTACGACCCTTGAGCACGACGGTACGACCCTTGAGCACGACGGTACGACCCTTGAGCACGACGGGTGCGACCCTTGAGCACGACGTTATGACCCTTCAGAACAACATTACGACCATTGAGCACAACGGTTACGACCTTTGAACACGACGGTACGACCCTTGGGTATGCAGAATGACCGGGTCGACGTATACAAGAATGGTACCGTCATCCTCAAGGGTCGTGCTGTCGTGTTCAAGGGTCGTACCGTCGTGTTCAAGGGTCGTGCTGTCGTGTTCAAGGGTCGTAGCGTCGTGTTTAAGGGTCGTACTGTCGTGTCAGTGTTCAAAATCCTCCACAGTGTTGCCAACACTGCTAACTGGCTCACAGTACATATATATTTCACTTACGCTTGAGCCAGTCCAGTGCGCTCGCGCGTGCGTGCGTATAGCCTTGGGTCGGCTGGCAGACTTGACCAGTCACAGGCGAAGCGACACACACACACACACACACACACACACACACACACACACACACACACACACACACACACACATATATATATATATATATATATATATATATATATATATATATATATATATATATGTCACTGACGCAGTCAACACACGACGACATCGTCCCCCCGTTTTAGGGTGTGTGAGAGAGAGAGAGAGAGAGAGAGAGAGAGAGAGAGAGAGAGAGAGAGAGAGAGAGAGAGAGAGAGAGAGCACACTCGCTCTAATCAGTAGGCCAAGCAGATCCAGCGTACCTAGGATGTTGGTGTCCCACATATACGACGGTCTGGTCGACACCGCCACCACTACCCCCCCCCCCCCCCCTCCCCACCTCTCCCTGTGACCCCTTGCCCAACTGTGTGCTCTCGTCCACCCCGAGGTATGCAAATGAGAGCCGCGCTCACTGGCCTATTCATAAGTCTGGGGAGGGACTGCTCCTGCACCGCTCCCAGCTCTCTCACTCAGATGCACCGCTCCCAGCTCTCTCACTCAGCTGCACCGCTCCCAGCCCTCTCACTCAGCTGCACCGCTCCCAGCTCTCTCACTCAGCTGCACCGCTCCCAGCCCTCTCACTCAGCTGCACCGCTCCCAGCTCTCACTCAGCTGCACCGCTCCCAGCCCTCTCACTCAGCTGCACCGCTCCCAGCCCTCTCACTCAGCTGCACCGCTCCCAGCTCTCACTCAGCTGCACCGCTCCCAGCCCTCTCACTCAGCTGCACCGCTCCCAGCCCTCTCACTCAGCTGCACCGCTCCCAGCTCTCACTCAGCTGCACCAGTCACATGTTACTGGCAACTCGGGTGTGATTTTGTGTTACGGGAATGTTGCCCCATCTCCTACACCTTGTGTGTGTGTACCATGTCTTCACTACACACACACACACACACATCCCAGCCTATGCCAGGTACCCATTATCGACCATCTCCGAAGGGAGGATGAACACCTGGGCTGGGTGTGGGCCAACAAGCGGTACCCGGGGTTCGAACACAGGTGGGTCCCCTACCCGTGTGTGTGTGTGTGTGTGTGTGTGTGTGTGTGTGTGTGTGTGTGTGTGTGTGTATGTGTGTGTGTGTGTGTGTGTGTGTGTGTGTGTGTGTGTAACTACATATATGTAATCTATCTGAACAGTCTAAAAGGGGGTTTTTACACTCGTGGGGGCCCACCGCCGTTAACAGCGGTAAACACCACCGTTAATCCCGTTAAGAGCGATATAAACACCTGTTGTTACACCCGCTGGGAGCTGAAAATACCCTCGCCACCCCCGTTGACACCAGTAAATACCGTTGACACTACAGTTAACAGGAATAATACCAATGTCACCATCGCCACCCCCGTTAAAAGCGATAGAAAATACCATTGCCACTCCCCGTTAAGACCAACGAATACCGTTGTTACGCCTTTTAACAGCGATGGCCACCCCCGTTATACACACCTTCCACATCGCCCCTTCCAATCCCGGGATAAAAACACAGACATCCTCCAGCCTTTATAACAACCTCCAACACGGAGGTATAACCACCTGGGGCTCACACACAACCTCCCGCCCCCCACTACTCTACCCCAGGATGATAAGATAAGAAACCCTCCCTCCCTGCCGGGATAACCCAACCTTCCCACGCCTCGCTGGGTGACGGGGGAGAGGGGGCTGGGTGAGGGGGACCAGAGAGAGAGAGAGAGAGAGAGAGAGAGAGAGAGAGAGAGAGAGAGAGAGAGAGAGAGAGAGAGAGAGAACTAGTCAGCTGACGCCCACCCTACCCAGATGGCGAATGTAAACACAGGCCAGAGAGCTCGGGGGGACACCACGTGTTCAACCAGCGGTTAAAGGGGAAGGACAGATAACACAAGACCTGGTGGTCTATGACCAGGTCATCTGCTGGAGGACACTACATGGGAAGGACGGATAACACAAGACCTGGTGGTCTATGACCAGGTCATCTGCTGGAGGACACTACATGGGAATGACAGATAACACAAGACCTGATGGTCTATGACCAGGTCATCTGCTGAAGGACAGTACATGGGAAGGACAGATAACACATGACCTGGTGGTCTATGACCAGGTCATCTGCTGGAGGACACTACATGGGAATGACAGATAACACAAGACCTGATGGTCTATGACCAGGTCATCTGCTGAAGGACAGTACATGGGAAGGACAGATAACACATGACCTGGTGGTCTATGACCAGGTCATCTGGGAAGGACAGATAACACAAGACCTGGTGGTCTACGATGAGCTACATCTGCTACAGAACAAATACAGTCACTATATCTACATGGATACAGGATAATACAGCAACGCTACATGCAAAACATATCAAAGAAAATGATGGAGAGGATAATGAAAGAAACAACGGGGGGGGGGGGGGAGTAAGGAGTGGGAAGACAGAAGAAAGAAAGAAAATATAAGATGAACATGAAGGCAATGGACGAAGGGTAAGAGAGACGAGGAGCGATGGTCTGCAACTGGGGTCAGCAATGTGGTCTTGTGGGAGGGTCTCATGTTCCTTGTACAATGAAGTGATCCACGTGGACCTCTGGCTATGGTTACCACCATGTGGGAGAACAAGAACAAGAAGAACTAGAAGAACAGCAACTATAACAACCCAAAGGGAGAAAAAGGCAGATGACTACAAACATACGTCATTGTAAAGAAGTGAAAAAAATAACAAATGTAGTGAAGTAAAAACAAAAAGGAGACAAAATAGACAAGAATGAACAAGAGAGAAGAGAGGGGTGAAGGGAGGAAGGAAGGAGGAGAAGATAAGAGGTGTACAATGAGAGTCAGCCATAACAGGAGTGAAGGAAAATGTGAGGTACACAGACGACGAGAATGAGTCGTGAAGCAGGAGCGGCGCGTAGCGCTAACCACACATCTGGTCTCTCATTAACAACCATACTCGCCATCATCACGTACACGTGTACCACCCATCAAGCCCCCAGTTCGTACAAGGATAGTCTTAGCCATTTCAATCCGGCAACGATGAAATGCTTCTCTGGTAATTCCATGCTGGCTTTTAAATTCCACCTGGCCATGCGTGAAACACTCGTACCGTCTACTTATCTTATGCATATATATATATATATATATATATATATATATATATATATATATATATATATATATATATATATATATATATATATTATATATATATATATATATATATATAGATCATTCTGTATATACCAAAGGAATGCAGACTTAGTAACCCCGTTTTCTTTGTTCTAACGACCTTTCGCTCAAGCCCATTGTCCTTGACTCCAGTTTGTTGCCATGCACTCTCTCTCTCTCTCTCTCTCTCTCTCTCTCTCTCTCTCTCTCTCTCTCTCTCCTTCCTAGGCAGCAGAGACGGGGGGGAACAGGTACAGGAGAGAGAGAGAGAGAGAGAGAGAGAGAGAGAGAGCGCACCGGTGGTTAAGGCAGGTAACAACAGCTTGGTTGACCGGCCCGGCCCCGCACACAACACAATTAATCCGAGAAAAGTTGTGGAAGTTCGTAATTAAATCCTCAGATCGCTCGGGGTGTGGTGAGGAGGAGGGAGGAGGAGGGAGGAGCAGGCGTCCGTAAGAAATGGCGAGGTGTGAAGGGGGGGGGGGGAGGAGGAGGAGGGGTATAACGGAGGAGAGAGAGAGAGAGAGAGAGAGAGAGAGAGAGAGAGAGATGAACACCGGTACTGGGGGAAGGGGGGGAGGGGAGAGGGGAGGAGATGAGGCGTGAGGTTAAGGGAAGTTGAAGCCACGGGGGGGGGGGGGGGGGCAGGAACCCCACTACAGGGGTAGGTGGGGTATGGCAGTAACGGGAAGGGGTTGGGTGGGGTAGGGAGAGACATAGGTCTGCTAAATCAAGGTCTTCCCCTGCCAATGGGGAGCGGCGGCGGGGAGGAGGAGGAGGAGGAGGAGGAGGAGGAGGAGGAGGAGGAGGGGGGATCTATGGGGGCATCCCCCCACCCCTAACGGAATACTTTCCCTTTCGTCTGATGATAAACACAACCTGTTGCATCTCCCATGAAACTTACACAACCTACGTCAGTCAAATAACGTCCATCCTTCCATCATTTTATCAATCAAAACAATGTCAAACCTTTAAACGCTCACTCCATACATTCTTTTTTTTCTTCAACATACTTAGAAAAAAAAAAAACGTTGGGAGAATGGCTTCCGCAAACACCACGGTGGGTAAATCCGGGACCTATTGGACACGTTCGAATTAACCCGCAGCGAAATGTTGACAAATAACGCACACGGATGATGATGACGCTGCTGCGCGCGTGGATACGGACGAGCCAATACGGACGCCGTTGTTCTTGTTGTTGTTGTTGTTGTTGTTAGACGCAACAAAAACAATACAAACGAGCACTAAAAAGCATCCCAGGTGGGGGGGGGGGGGGGGGAAACTACAGCGACAGTGATTCACATGATGCCCGGATGTTCCAAGATAATGGACAAGCAATTAGAAAACGCGACGCTGTGTTGATGCCATGATAATTGCCACCCCCCTGTAACTACCCGTCCGTAAGAGGCGTTCGCCCGTTCGTCTGCGAACAAGCACCCTGCGCTCAAACCACTGTAATTGGGTTAATCGCAGACGGCACCACTTACCTCAACGACTTGACACAGGCTGCTCCGAATACACGGTCATCATCTTCAAACAGCACCTGGTGTCATGGAAGGAAAACGGGGGAACTGCTCACCAGAAAACGATCGTTTCTGACAGATGGAAACACGTCACTGGAAAACTGTTTCCCTTGTACACACTATAGCAATACTCAGCTGACCACCCCTCCTCCCCCCTTGCCTCTGCTGCGGATAAATTTAGCTGACATTTATCTCGACGCTTGGCCTGGCTGGATCCGGGATTTACGTAAAAATTAGCGCATGTTTTTTTTGTTGTTCTTTTTTCTTGTTAGCAGTCGAAGCAATAATGGGCAGCAATGATGCCTGCTAGTGTTAACGGGTAATGCCTCTCCATTCGAACCGACTGGCTGACGTCAGATCACGTGACCTTTGTTTGGGATCACGGCCGTTGGAAGGGGCAGCCAAATGCGTGGGTTATTACGAGACAGAGTTGGACGGTACGTACGGGAGAGACGGAGGCGAGAGAGACACACGTGGCGTGGGCAAAAAGACGGGCGCGGGAGGGGGAGAACGGAGCACGTGGCATGGGCAAGAGACAGCTGAAAAAGAGAAGACAAGAACGAAGAATGAGCGAGAGGCGTGGGCAAGACAGGCATAGGAGAGGACAGACAAACACGTGGCGTGGGGCAAGAGACAGGCGTGGGAGAGGACAGACAGACACATGAAGTGGGGCAAGAGATAGGCGTGGGAGAGAACAGACAGACACGAGACGTGGGGCAAGAGACAGGCGTGGGAAAGGACAGACAGACACGTGGCGTGGGAGCAAGTCGATCGGTGGGGTCGAACAGCAGGCAAATATCGACCGAGTGTCTCACACAAAGATTCCCAGCCACCAAACACAGGAAGTCTAACATTTATCTGACATCAGTGACACTCATTACCACATCAATACCGCCATACTTACCCGTAACGGATATATGAAGTACGACTCATAATTCACGCTTGATATTTGGGTAAGGCCGTGGTTACAAATTTCATCATTACTTCCAACAAAGTCCTAAATCTATGTAAAGGAAAGGGCTATATAAGAATATACCCAACAATGAATACGAGATATCCTTTAACATATGTATGCAAACTCAATATATACCTGACGATGTTTAATCTAGGTCAGTCTTGCGCTACCTCGCTAACGCGGGAGAGAGCGACAAAGCAAAATAAATAAATAAATAAATACTTGTGATCCATACAACGTTCAAGTATAGTCTACGCTGTCCTACACCCGCGGGGCTTCTGCTACCTGGTTCCTGACCGTCATAAGTCCAGGCTGGACCTGGGTTGCATTCACCAAAATCCTCACCCTGCATGCCATCATCAACCAGGCATACACATAACCGTTAGCATTATGTACTCATGGACATGTATATGCCAATTCATGGCACGCAATCCGAGTATTCGTTAAACAAAAGGGAAATGGCGAACTCTACGTCCGAAATTTGGACCCATCCTGTATCCTATGCAACGTAGAGTGTGTGTGGTCAGGTCAGTATGGGACTGTACATCAGTGTACACACGTAATGGAGTACAATACATTGGTCAGCAGAAGACACAATATGGATGAGGTAATCAAGTACCATTTTCTAATTCCTCGTTTTGTAAACACAACGCAAGATTCACAAAAAGTAAACGACATTCCATCGACAGTCTGCACAACCCGGAAAAGTCAAGTTAAAGGTTTTGAAATGATTGTGTCAGACGCTCTTGCCCATAACAACAACAACAACAACAACAACAAAGCCGTTGCTTCTCGCAAGCTGTAAATATCCGGGGTCGCGAAGGCCCGTTCAACGGTGACCATCAAGAAACTCTACAAACCCACCGCTGGAAAAGTTCAAGAACTCCTTCGCTTAAATGTCAACATAGTTATGTGTGTGATCGGCTAGGCTGCTGGTGGTAGGTGGTGGGTACGTATGCCAGCGGGTCTCACAAACAGATGGATCCCACACCAAGAGGTCAATGAGAACCTTCACAATAATCAAGGAAAGACGTACACTCACGTCTGAAAATCAAATCATAACATCAAAAGGTGCTTCCGTGATTTGCATACACATGGGGTTACATCGTGAGAGTATGCACTGCGCGTATACCCATTTTGTCTGCTAAGTTGCTTATCATGTGAGCACTAGGTTGCTTATCGCGTGAATGCTAGATTGCTCATCATGTAAGCGCTAGGTTGCTTATCCTGTGAGCGCTAAGTTGCTTATCACGTTAGGGCTAGCTTACTTATGTAAGTACTAGGTTGCTTACCATTGAGCGCTAGGTTGCTTACCATGTGAGTGCTAGGTTGCTTACCATGTAAGTGCTAGGTTGCTTATCATGTGAGCATCTTGGATAAATGAATGTTAGCAACAAAACCAGCTTGACTGTCGCTCGTCATATTAAATGAACTATAAAGAAAATCTGCCAACCAAAGACATTTAGTGAAAACTAGACCAATTTACATAAGTATAAGCTATAATAACGAGTGTTAAAAGACATATATATATATATATATATATATATATATATATATATATATATATATATATATATATATATATATAATCCGATTCTGGCAGCATCCCGCGTCGACTGTGTTACCAACTCCCGCGATGAAATTCTCTTGATATACGAGCCATACAAATCCTGTGTAATCTTAAAATCCGCAGTACTAGAAAATAGATATCCTGAACACATTAAGTCCTACTATATATATATATATATATATATATATATATATATATATATATATATATATATTGTTCCAATAACAGCAGTTAGTCTTTAACAAAGAGCTCTCAATATGAGTACAGTTCCCCAGTTTACAAGAAGTATTCCCAGGCTTCCCAGGGTAAGAGAGTGTGAGTGAAGGGGAGATGGATGGGAGGGGAGGGAAGCAGGGGAGAGAACACCCACACAATTATGAATCGATAACTGTGTGACTGGTTGGTTTAAATGACCCCTCATTGATTATCGTCACCGTAGCAGACAATATAAATAAAGATAAACCATTTAATCCCGATCATACATTATTCTACATGAACCACCTTCCTATGTTTTAAGCTGTATTGCAATATTTATGTTTTGCGCAACCCACTGGAAAAAAAAAAAGGATTCTCATTCTGTCAAACACACAGTGAAGTTAAATAGTCACACCTACACACGATCCCTGACGATCACACAACATGCGAGTTCCCACACACACACACACACACACACACACATGCTCTCTGTCTACTAGTCATGGTGATGAGAAAAGTAAACACGAGGACAGTGGGATATTTAAACCCTCACCCACAGTCCCCTCCCCCGTCTCATGATCCCATCTCTTCCCCTCGCCCCTAGCCATAGGTACACACAACCCCCTCACACAGAAGACATCAGCCTGAACTAAATGGACTCAGACATACACACTGGATTCTAGACGTATACATGATCGAACACATAAGCTGTCAAACGTGTTCGCAATCCCACCCACCGGCCAGCAACACAGCCACCCTAATGGCACATTTCCATTCGTATACATGTCACTTCCTGTATACAGGAATACCAAATGAGCACCCGCTTAATGTTGTAAACCATCTTCCACCTTTACCAATCACTTCCATTCTAATATACATTCTGCGCTATGAAACCGTCCTCATATACGCTGCAGGAGTCTGCAAGTCTGTACACATCACCGCTTTCACTGCTCACTAAACCCCTTTATGGTCTAATCACAGTAACCTTGCATGAGAGGAGTTCCGGCACACTGTTTAACCCGGCAATTTCATCAGCACATTGGGCAACACAACAATACCCATCTGAACTACAAGCAGTTCGAGTTACAAGTTTATTACAGGACATGTTTCTGTCGAGAGAGACTGAGTGACAGTTTGGTATAAAATAACTTGTTAAAAGCTGAAGTCATCGGGATGAGTTTAATTCCTTGGGATTAACCATCAGAGCATTTAGTGATACTGCCTTTAAACCTTACTGTATACCTTAGCTTACTGGATGGGGCTCTAGAGGGACATAACAATGAGTAAAACTTAAACTAATTAGGAAAAGCAAATATGTCTGATATCTTCGCTCTATTGTTGCTCCTCGTACAAGTCAAGCAATCTGAGACCGGAACCCGCAGGCCCACATGTTCAATGCAGCCTGACTGATCGGGCATGCTATTAAATATTCAACGAGATCGTGAGTCTCTCAAGTGTCTGCACCATAATGTTTCAAAGGATATTCGTATGCAAATCACTTCCAGTTACAGGCCTTGAATATCTAACACTACTTTGTATATAATTATGCCACCTCAAGTGTTTCATGGGTGCTGTGTTATGGTCTTCATAAACTATATATTCCCAGACATTAATTTTCTTAGTTGGTTAGGTATCTTCTAGGCTTGGGTGCTGCTGTTTCAAGTCAACGATGCGACATTTGGACGACCATTCCAACTTACCTTGTGAGTTTTGGTGACGGCGTTGAGAGCGTGGACGTCATGAGCATGATGACGTCCATGGTGGAGACACAGGACGCAGACGGGGAGGCGGCAGGTGAGGCAGTACATGGAGACATGCTCTTGAGGGTGGTGACCGCACCGCCCTTCACGCTCCCGACGGCGGGCCCGCAGCAACGCCCGTCCCTCAGCCACGTCCACCAGCCAGTGGGCAGCCAGAGGACCGCGATCCGGGTGGCACGAGTCCCGACAGGGCCCACAGTAGAACACTAAACACTGGTCGCAGAAAACCTGAGCGGGACGCGGTTCTCCCGTCCCCTCGCATAACTGACATGGCTCTGCTACCTGGTAGCGCTCCAAGTGCTTGTCCACTACCGCCGCCAGCACCCTGTACCGAGTCAGGCCCTGAGCCCCCGCCTCGTCAGTAGGGGTGGATACCCCACACTGGGGACAGGAGATGGTGTACACGGGCGGGGGTGGAAGAGGCTCACTGTTCCCACCCACCTCGGGGGCGCCCACTAGGCTGGTAGGACGGGAGCTGCACGAAACACCCGAGTCGGCATCACTGAGCACCGACAGTTTATCAACCTCGGAAGTTTCGTGGATATCTTCGGCAGGAGGAGCACTCCCTTCCTCTTCATTTCGGGAAGGTGGGACTGCTGGTTTTTGGAGTTCTCGAGCACAACCAAGACAAATGGGATGGCGACACACTAATAAAATTGGCACGTGGTAAAACCCACCACACTGAGCACAACGTAATTCCTCCTCCATCGCGTTCACTGGCTCACCTCTCACTGTTTACATTCGCCAGCCGTTGAGGGACGCGGGCTGCCGAGTTCGGGAGATGCTGGCTATACATCTTAATTGTGATGAATATTGGCAATTCAATAAAAATCTTTTATTCAATTTGCTATCAACGATAGCTACTGATTAAAAAGAAATATATTTATAACAATCTGTTAATGATTTATAACATTGTAAAAGAGTAAAGTCTGTGGAAAAGGAAAACGGGAATACTAGCGCGTTTTTTAAAACTGATTTCAAGATGTGCTCTAGTCTGGAATTCGTAGAGGATATAAAGAAAAACCTTTAAAAGTTTATTACATTCATAGGTCAGTTAACTAATTTACTATCCCCGACTTCCAAATATATCGAGGAAAAAGTTCTTCCCAAAATAGAATATATTCCCAGAATCAAGACGAAAATGGAAAATAAAGGAACTAAGAATTATATCAATATTATCAAATAATTAACATTTTTTCAGTGAAAGATAGACTGGTTGATTATCTATTAGCTAGCTCAGGGAACCTCTAGCCGTGGAAACAATACATGTATTCAAAGTATGACGGACCAAATTCTCGTAATCATAAGATGATGTCTCGAAAAGTTTTCATTGAACTCTACTGTAGAAGAATGCATGAAGGTGACCAGAAATTATAATTCTACAAATAAGTGATCAAATCTTTATTCCCAAAGCAAGTGTTTTTCTTAAACTGAATAATATTGTCACGATAGGGCGACTGTGAGGTTATTGTAGATATTATTGCTACTGACGTGTTCTTACTGATAACCTTATTCACCCTACTGATGAATTCCTCTTATTAATGTAAAGCTTCAAAGTTTTATTGACGACATAGGTTTCAGAATCAAAAGCATTACTTCTGGACTGGGAAGGGAGCATGACCCTTGAAAATACCCAAATCGAGTTAGAATATAAAGAACTCATGAAGGAACTTAACCCAAGTAAGATTCAAGTCTTAAATAATACCTCAATGTTTGTGCTTCAAATGTACAGGAAACCTGAGACAGACCTAGTTTTTTTTTTTCTAAATAGTTAAGTAAAGGAACTATATCAAAAGATATACATTTTGAGGAGGAAATCTCCTAATACCATGAAATATAACAAATGTTATTTTTTATAATTTTGAGAAAAAACATTAATGTCATAGAATTAAATTTTTCCCTATAATTCAGTGAAGGGATAATGGAATGAAAGATAACAATGAATATTGTCCTTATGATTTTGTAATGAAAGGTAACAAATGGAGTCCCATGATGCAGTAGAGGATATATGTTAATGCAGTGGAGGGGATGGCAGATGTTGCCAGCTGTAAAAAAAAAAAAAAGTTTTAATGGAGACCTCTTACTTGTAAGGTATTTAATAAAAGGACAATTGCATGAATTTTTGGGTTGTAGGAACAAATTAGTGAAGGATGACTATGATACAGGTAAAAGTCTTACCTATTACAGATTTCTGTAAGGAAGTAGACAAAACCCTAGGGGTAGTTTTGCTTAGAGAGAATAACAGTCAACTGCTGTTTGTTTAATTTGTTTCCACTCGCACAATGTGTTGCTTGAAGTGGTGGATAATTTCTTTCTTCAGTGACTTAACTTGGCCTGGGCTAAACATACACAGTTGTTTTCATTAGACACTGATGCTGTACAGATACAAATCCTCTGAACCTATTGTACAATGCATAAATTGGTCTCTCTCTACCTTGACTACTTTTCTCACTTCCTTTCCATGTTAGCCCTCACAGCAGGGATTATTTGACCTGTGTAAAAGCTTTTTCTCAAAAATGTATAAGCAACATATCACAAATTGTTGTACATGTGTAGACTTCATTGTCCAAATATTGGTAACTTTCATCAATGAACTTTAACGACTTCTCAAGAGTTGTTAGGGTTAATAAACAGAAATAAAGAAAAGTTTTGGCAGTGAAATATAATGTCAATTCTAACATCAACAAAAATATATTCACAATCACATATATTGACCGAGGTAACTCGCAGCATTATATCACATCCAATCAAGTAAGTACATTATACAACTAATTTCTAACAAGATAAAGTGTTAACATTAAGTCTCTGGTGAGTCCACTTACTATCTTGTATATCTAGAATTTTCATAATTTGGAACAGCTAGCTTTCCATCTAAAATTCTAAGATTAATCTTTTCCCTTTTCTTCTAATTACTCGTCATTAATTTCCTCCTATATAAAATAATTCTGTTTCAAACCTTCTCAATACATTTTAAGATCTATGCAAAGATTTACCCTCTTTGAAATTTGGGTGGTTTGCACTTATTTCTGATATGAAATATAATGTATTTTGTTTCTCCAACTAAAGGGCTAAATTTATTCCATACTCAACTAAGTATGAACCACAAAAACATCTCTGCTTTACATTTCATTGTTGTACTGTTTTAATGTTTTACTGAGAGCAGTTAATTTTTACTATCAAATTAACTGTGTTCACGATCAAAACACACTATCTAAATGAGGAACGTGCTTCTATAAGTGCTAAGGCCACAATTTTATGATTGAAAACAATCTAATGAACTTTCTTTGTGGTTATTCAGATAACCTAACCATTTTCATTGCCCACATCAAGATCTGAGGCTTCATCATGCATTGGTTAGAAGTCCAAGCAACCTAATACAATATCTAGCCTCTAGAAATTCAGTACATTTGTAAAATTATTACCAAGTTTGTAACTTTATTATGACTTGTGCTTGCACTGCATGGCTAAAATAGCATTTCCCACTGGATGCTGTACATTGCGCTTTCACCAGGCAAAAGTATAAATTACAAAGCCATGAAACGTAAGCTGAAGGAGACAGAATGGATGCTGGTTTTCTTCAATTTGCTGAAGCATTTGATAAAGTAAACTATGCAATTCCATAACAGTAAGCAATGAAACAAAGCATAAAAGGTTTAAGTTAAATGATCATGAAATTTCTAGCAAACAATATAAAGGCAGTAGTTAGTAGGCAGCCAATGACCAGGGAGGTATATTACCAGTACTACCCACCTGGGTATCAAGAAGGTTAGTGACATCTGCTTAGTGAGCAAGCACTTTAGTGGTTGTCAAATTGCACTTCTCTGACCCGGGAAGCTGTCCTTTCTTTCTACCGCACTAACATGTGGACCATTGGCATTCTGTCAACAAACATACAATCTCTCCTTGTCATATGTAACACCTGACAACACTTAACTCATGCAGCTCATTCTTCATAACTCGGGATTTTCCTGCAGTGAGCACTATGCACTAGCCCTGCCTTTTGGCAAAATGGTAGGGGCAGTTGATAGAAGCAATAGATAAGGACATTTGTGCTGGATTATTAGGTAGAAACATCAGATAGAAGTAACAGGTAGGAGCAACAGACAGAAGTAGTCACTGGGAACATTAGGTAGGAACCTCTGCAAACACTGCGCTATACTTGCCCTCTGACAGTGGCCTGTTAAAGGTGAGGCACTAAATAATAAGAAGTGGCACTGGAGTTCCTTAGTTATGGAGACTGTTGCCATGGCCACTTCTTTGAAGGAGTTCTAATTGGAAGAGGCTCTAAGAGATATTTATAGATTGATAGCTTTTACAAAGTACCAACAAGAAGGACATAGAAAATACCAATGAATTCAAAGACCAGGTAAAGAAAATAGGGGAAAACGAATGAAAAGGTCAATGATGGTTTGATATACAGGAAAAAAATCTGTTGATAGTTTATTAGCCTTACAAAGGAACTAATGAAAGGTCTGCAACAAAGGAGCTTTATTAATGGACTATGCATTTTGAGTGTAATTAAAACTTATGAAATCCATCCTGCAGAAAACCCAAAGCATATGAAAGAAGTGAAACTGTCAGATATATTCAAGAAAGTTACTAAACATGATAAAAATCCCATTGGGCCTACACTTTCAACTTCTATAAGTATTGGCCCATCCACCCTAGCCATAGAAATCCTGTAAGAAGTTTCCACATCCTAAGATGAAATCTGATTAAAGACAATGTATCCTACAGCCTCCGCTTTGTGGGTGAATACAAACTGATAATAAAGTAAATAAAAAGCAATCTTTGTGCCTGCACTTCATACTTTAGAAATCTGAAATCCAGCATGACTCAAGTCTCAAGTATACCAGATTTCGGTTTTGATATCTATTTTACTACAAAGCTAAGTAATCAAAGGGATGATAATGAAAACTTTCACTTCAAGGGACAGAAAGCTAATACTGAAAATATTGAATGTATACATTAAGAAAAATATTGAATAATGCCATGTTGTCACCAACAAATGAAATTAATAAGCTAGCAAGAAAAGAACTGCACATGTACCGTCACAGATGACGATAAAGTTATTTGACAATCTATGAAGTTCCCCAGAAAAGAGAGGACAACAAACTAATATTCTTCACCTAAAAGCCACACACATGGGAAGGAACAGAATGATTAAAAGTATAATTTTTTCCCACCTGAGAGTATGCTGCACAGACACCACACAAAAATACATGAGTGCCCGGTAAGAAAGATGGCAAAAATTTATAAAGATGGAAAATATTATACCACACACGAAACTTGACAAGAGTAAAAACTGAAACCTTTAATGGGTGACTGGCTAAGAAAGTACTGGATTAACCAAAAAACTGACTATCATGGCCATACTGCTACAGTAGATAAAAACTCTGAGAAACAAGGAGGATATAATGAATGCTGCACACTAGCCCTACCCAAGGCAAAATCTCACTGTAGGTACTCCCTCTTGCTCCCTTCACTCCTGATACACAAATCCTCTTCCTCAAGTCTTGGAATAATAATGTATCTAAAAAATTATTGGAAAGTTTTCATAACTTTATTATGGCTTGTTTTGGCACTATATGATTAATCCGGGATTTCCCACAAGGTGATGAGTTAACTGGCAATCTTTATCTATATTATTCTGGTTAACCGAGACAAAGTGTAAATATCTACTTATTCTACATTACTCATAAAAAGTCATTAGACATATGCATACCTTAATCAGGATAAATTCTCCATCCAAGATTTTACAGGCATTAATGAATTGCTTTTGAACTTTTATACCTTACTCCTCAAATAATAAAGATACATATAATTTAGCATTATATAACTTCACACAGCACAGTTTTGAAACTAGACTCATCCCAAAAGCTGTCTGAAAAAGCTCTTAATATATATACAGTCTATAACCAAGGCTTCAATCAAGCAATATTTACAGTGTTCTTTAGATAAAATTTTTTGCCTATAACTAAGAAATCAAAATGCTGAGACAAATACTTACAATTACATTTTAAGAACTCCAATTTTCTAATAAACAAATGCATATTACCGGCACTTGAAAAACAACGAAATGAGATTAAGGAGTCATTCTAAGTGTTAACAGCGTACCACTTTCCCAGAGGTGACAAATTCTAAGTGTTCATTGGAAATGGTTTAGACTGAGGGAAGAATTTTTGGCATGAGTATGCTCTGAGTCATCTAACTGCCAGTAATCTAAGATACACTTACAAGCCAAGCTTGGTAATAATGTTGTACCCATGTATCAATATTCATCATTAACTGACTTAACCACGGTGAACCTTCATATTTCTGTGATGATGGAGGATGCATATTGACTGCAGAGTAATCTCACTTATTAGCTCCTTGCCTAATTTCAGAGTAGATCGTAGCAATACTAGCTGCATGCTGTCTATATTCACTGTTACTAACCTCCCTATATCATGTAAAAAAAAAATCATTCAAATTCTATGATGGCTGTAAACACAAAAATGAAATTGCAGTGTATATTTGCATCATATGAAGGACTTAAACCAATATAGTAATATACATTCAGAATGAACTTATTATTCTGTTAATGATATACAAATTTCTATCTTTGCTATAACAAAAAACAAAATCACACATATACATTCTGTAATTCAGTGAAACTGTTAGAAACTTTAGAGTCATTACTAATACAAAAATTCCCTTTTGAAAATGTAGTTGAAAGCATCTTCAAGCAACATTTAGTTGCCTAACAGTTCTCTAAGATAACCATTTTAATTTGGTAAGAGTGGAAGTTCCTACACGGTGCTCAATCACGTCACTTTCTGCGCCTGAAACATAAAAAATATATTCAGTTCATGACTTGAGTTCAGTAAAATATTACGATGTAACATCTATCTGTCTACCTAAAAATAATGCAACCTTTTCTGACGTTCAAAGGTGGTGAATGTAAAATACTTCTCCTTGCATTTTGACAACAACCATCTCCACACTTTCATAGACATTTAAAGTTCTGCATGTAGATCTAAATATGTTAGTGATGTTCAGTGAAACATGCTTGGAATGAAAAGGAATGTGTGAAATGATTGAAGGTTGCTTATGTAAGTATACATTTGGATAAAAGTAAAAACAGGGAAGCAGGAAAATATGAAAAAGTTTGAAAGGGCAACATTCATAGACTGAAAGTACTTGTATGAAAGTAGGTACAGAAAAGTGTTAGAAATAGAACCTCTCTCACACAGAAGCATTTCTAAAGGTCAAAGAGCCTCTACAAGCCACTGAAGCAGCCAGCAGTGCTATTCCTGTAACACTCACTGATGGTTCTAATCAAGAACAGAGAGTCAGCATGAAAAACTAGGTATCCACCCTTCAACCTATACTTTCTGCTTTTCTCACTCCATTGAAATTTGATAATGTCTCTCAAAAAGTTAGTCTAATTGTGTGATTTCTATTCCTCTTTGATAGCATTTAACTCTCTTCATCACTGTAACATGCTTATCAAAGCACATCAAAAGTATATCATAATTATCGATGAGGTCAGAGTATATACTCTGATCCAATAATGTACTGGACTTGGATTGCATAACCAAAAGGGAAATATGTATAACTCCTTTCAGACTCCACAGGAAAACCTGACTGACACTAAGAAAAGGTAAAATGATGTCCCACTACTTTGCACTCCATCATAATGCAATGCGGTATGTTTTGCAACTATTGTAACAAAAAATACATTTCAATTTACACTCTGCTCAATGATGATCATGAAGGCAATCCAGATATCTGCAGTTCTAGCATCAGTAGAGGTATGTTCACTACTCAGCCCTATAGTATATATGCCATGAAAATGGTCGAAGCCAGTAAGCCAATTAGTGCCAGTGGTCAAGACCTTATATCTAATCTTGGATCTCTTTTGAGTCTCATGATCAGATATGACATTCTTACGGATGTCCATTTGCTTTCAAATGTCATAAACAGTGCACATGCCTATGATGAATTCAGCCAATACCAGTGATACACTGTAACCCTTTTCCACTCACATCATCACCAATAACGTCTGGCCTTTTATTTTTAGAATTACGAGTTTTCTTCTGAGAAGAGCACCATTAGATGACTCAGCAGTCACCATATAAACTGTGCTGAGGTGCTAAGTTCTAAATGAAAGCACAGTGCACCTTGCACATACAAATCTGTACAGTAAACAAGTTATTGCTAGACAAAGCACTTACCCCGTATCTACATATTGTGCTACAAGCATCCTGTGCAAAGGTCCAGAATGTTATCATAGAAGGTGAGTTTTGTTTAGCTGAGAAACAGCCAAAGCTATTCATCCACATGAGAACAAGTGGATATGCATGGAATTTTGCAAAGAAACCATCTGAATTAGCAAATGCATTGGCAGGCTTCAGTTGTTGATTTTTTCTTCATAATTGCTTCTTATTTCCCACATGAGCAAGGTAACACCAGGAAGGGTTGATGGCCATAATGAAGCCTTGTGCCATGAATGATGATGATGAACAGGTAGTCTGACTTGCCAACAGATGATCAAACCGAATAAGAGGGTATGACTAACTTTACCTTTTACGTATGCCTTACATTTGTCTTAGAAGTATCCCTACCTCAATCCCTGTCTAGTGTTGTGAGGAGTTTTCAATTGAAAGGGGTAGAAACAGGGTCTTGGAGGCATTAAACTAACAAGATTTTGTCCATCCCACCGAGATATCCTGTCACAGTCAAAGTCCGACTTTACTGAGAAAGCTGCATCAAGATGAGATGCAGATCGAGAGAGAGAAGAGGGAGCAAAATTCAAGGTTGTGGATGAATGCAGTGTTGAGTCATCAGCATACAAGTGCATTGGATTATTTGTGGAGGAGAGGAAATCATTGAAAAAAAGGAGAAAAAGTGTAAGGGACAGGACAGAACCTTGAGGGAGAAAAGGGGGGAGGCCAATCCATCAACAACCACAGAGATGCATCGGCCACAGAGGAAGCTAGAAATCGAGGAGGAAAGCGAAGGAGGAAAGCTAAAAGAGGGGAGCTTAGAGAAGAGACCCTGATGCCACACCCTGTCAAAAGCCTTAGATATGTCAAGGGTAATTATATATGACTCCTCAAAATCTTTATGGAATGATAACCAGACATTAGCAAGAGAAGAAAAATTATCACCAGTGGATTTAGCCTTATGGAAGCCATACTGGTGATAAGAAAGAAGAATGTGATTTTTAATGTTTTTAAGGATCGAGAGATAAGGAAGGATTCAAAGACTTTGGAAATGGTATATGTCAAAGCAATAAGACATGTCAGAAAGGTCAAAACGGTCACTCTTCTTAGGGATGGGATGCATCAAGGCATGTTTCCAAAGAGAAGGAAAAGCAAAGTTAAAACAATGCCTAACGTCAATTCATGGTATATTCTTATAACAAAAATAAAATACATAGTCACTAGCACAGGAAAAGCTATAGTATTTGGCATTCATTTAACCAAAAGGTTATCATATCTGCTAGTTCTAATACCTCCATACAGTTCAACTACCATGATTCTGAACACTCAAACCTCCTGGAAAGTTAACACTACTGTTGTATTTCCTGCCGTCATAATTTATCAGCACTGTTTACAGTTTTTTCCATACAGCTTCAGTTGTTACCCAGCACAACAGTGATTGAAACTCGTCATATTCACTGACTTTGTCTTTGAATATTTTCTAAATTCTGCAGTTATGGAATTCAATTCTGGCAAAATATCACTGTACAATACTTTTCTGGCAATGGTGCAAAACTTAATGAATTAGCTCAAACAAAATTGAGATTTGTAAATGACTGAAAACAGATGAGAAGCAAACTCATCTGAACACATATATAGAACTTCATTTCTAAAGTGACATCTATGCAAGGTGCAGTTTTCAGCACCCTACTTCCTCCTAAATCTCTTTTAGCAAATAGTTCAACATTTAGTACTCACAAATGTCTTTCCGAATCATGAAACTGTCATGCTTTCACCTGGATACTTGATTGGCGAGGCATTCATCTCAAATATGCATTTACTTATTATGGTTCCACAACCTTAATCATTGTTTGAAACTATTATCATTATAGAAAGTGCATTACACACAACAGGTTGACAGTGGTTGAGAGTAAATGAGGTCACTGTCTCATCTGTTCCTGGCAATGCTTTGCTGAAGTGGAAAATAGTGACAAAGTATGAAAAAAAATAGATAGTTACAGAAATACAATACTTAGAACATGATGAACTTTTTGGAGTACTTTGGTACATGGGTAGGGGTGAGGTGAAGAGTCCTGTCAAATGGGTTGAACCAGGGTATTTGAAGCCATCAAAGTAAGACATTAAATAGTTTATGGGACCATGTCAGTCGATGATAGTCTCTGGTTTTGGTATATATTAGGGTAAATGATAGCCAGTGATTGCATATTTGCAAATAGGGCCTTAATAAAGTAGGAAAAGCAATTAGGTATATAAAAATAGAACAAACGTAAGTACAGTGTGATATTAAGAAATTTCTTATGAAATATCCTGGGGAAACACTCTTGAAACTGGTATATTCTCACATCTGGCATGGCCAAGGTTCAGCAAATACCATACAATAAAGCTTCTCCTGTACATATGCAGTAAATATTTCAGAAAAAAATAGTCTCCAGAAATAACACGATCACATTTTTTTCACATCAAATATCAACATTCTTAGATGTACGTCACCTACACCCTTCACTAAAACTCATTTCACTTGCGATCTTCCTCTAACACTCATTTCACATCCATGCCATCATTTATGCCAAAGACTGCTGTTTCCATTCTTTTTAGACCTAGCAATGAATGGATCTGGAAGAAGTTTATAAACTTTGCTGGTAGTTTTATAATTTCAACTCTGAGTAAAATATGGCTTCATATTTTCTAAGCAAAGCCTTCATTATTCTAAAGAAAAATTTACCTATATCAAACAGTACCAACTTGTTTTCATAACCAACAATGAACATTATAAGTAATTCATTTTAAATACAGTACTCTAATTTCTGAATCTTAGGATTTATTTTAAAAAGTTTTATGTAAAAATGAGTAGTTTCTTACAAAAAAAAACAACAGAAAATACTGTATTCAAAACTGCTTTCACCTCGCTGGTTTGGATGAAGAAAATGAAGTATTTTTTCTTACAGGGCACCTATATAGGCGATGACGTGATAATTCTATAGGCCTTCTGAAACCTTCCTTGCACTCTAAACACTGGAAGGGTTTGTGAGGACTGTGATGTTCACGGAAATGTGACTGCAAGGAGCTCTGGAGTTTGTACGAAGATTCACAGAAGAGGCACGCAAATGGCTTTTCTGTAGTAGAGAACTCTGTACATGTTGTATTTTGTAGTTTAATGCCCATGCGATACCTAGTCTCTACAGTGCCTAATCCATTGTCATACACTAGCACAGGCATGTGATACACCCGCACATGCATTTTAAGGGCTAGAGCCGATTCACATCTTGCTCGACAATACATGCATAGAAAAACTTGAGCCCCATCTTCCTCTCTAATAACTCCAACTTTAAGTTTTTCATCTGGTGAGAAAAAGGCAGGATCAGTGTCAAAAACAATATTCGGTGGCGGCTGTGTTTGTTTTTGAGGGAGTGGTCTCTGGTTGCCGCTTCCATCATCATCTACATCGATGTCTGGTTCAACCTCCATGATCATTACACCCTGCAGAAAAAGCAGGAAATATCAATAACAAAATAACTCATCCACTGCGTGTACAAAGAAAATTTAATTAATTATATCTGAAAAATGCAATTGCTGCATCATTTTCAATTTATGAACTTCTGATTTTCCTAATGCATTCATAACACAGTCCACATCAATACCATAAATGTGCAACTAAGCAATCAACATTAACACCAAACCCAATTTAACATGAATAGTGAAGAGCAAAATCATATTTGCCAACACTGTCACAACACTGTATTATCTTTAGTTAAAGGGTAACTAATAAGCAAATCTGATAACTTTGTGCTTTACTCGAAATACAACTATAAAGACAACCATTTTAAAACATTTAAACTATATAAACATGAAGATAATCAATAAATTGTTTGCATATGGTTTGTTTCTGTCTAACCAACAAAGCATGCTTACAGTGGTCCAAGCTAAATAGGATATATGCAGTCATCCCCCAACATGTGACATTGGTCTGACTTCAACAGGGTATAGGCACCCTTTCCATGAACATTTTAATCTCTTGTTTATTTGTCACCCCTCTACATATCAATGCAACAGAGATAACAGCAACATTTCAAATATATGCTGATGCACTGAGGGATTCTGTATGTTTGACTACCAAATGTACACAACTAAAAACTACATGCAAAAATTTCTGTCTGGAAGGAAATCATCTTTGAATGCAATATGCAACCACATTAAAAAACTTTATTTTGCAATCATCAAAGTTAGACAATGAATTACATATCTTCATCAGTCACAGAAAACATTCATATTACAGCAATTATAGCACTATGTTAGCAACAGCATAAAAACTTTCAGATGGAAGTGTGTAACACAAAAGGTTTACAGATAGCCATTTCTAATATAATGTCTAATGTTTTGTCATGTTATATCTACATCAAAACAGTATGAAATTATAGAATCAGCTTTTGCATCACCCTTGAGGAAATCCTGTCAACTACTATAATATTTTTTTCAACGTTGGAAGTTCCACTCATGAACAAAAGTCCACATAAAGGCCAGGTCTTAATTGAAGTGTAGAGAGATTATTGAAAGGAAGAAAGAAAAGACAACGGAAAGAGTTTACAGATGATATTACTAAATTTCCTGAAGGATAAAGCAATGTTTTCGGCCAGGTCTTAATTGAAGTGTAGAGGGATTATTGAAAGGAAGAAAGAAAAGACAAGGGAAAGAATTTACAGATGATATTACTAAATTTCCTGAAGGATAAAGCAATGTTTTCAATTAAAATATGAATATGTTCAAGTCATTTTCGTTTTATTTCACAGCACCTCTAGTATTCATTTTACTTGCCGAAAAGTATCAGAATATTCTTTATTCCTATTTATAGAAAAAATATCTATCCTCAAATGTTCTCTTTTTATAATGCAAATGCACTGCAGGGATATTGAATTTATTGTATCAAACATAATTTCAGAGTGCATTTGATGAATAAGTCTGGAAAACTGTCTTTGACCAAAAATAAGTCTATAAAAGGTGAAAAGATTACTTTAGAAAAATCTAATGAGGATGGTGGTGAGAATCACTGGTATTAGTACAGCTTACTCTACCTACGAGTGCCAACAAGATTATGCCCTGATACAGGGTTGGCATGTACTACTCACCAAATATCTTCCTCATTTCGAAATGATGTTGGTATAATAATCAATTTCACAAAGACCCAGTATTTCTTCGGTCTGACTTTCATATCTCGGTTTTAGCGTTCACTCAACACATGCAAGTTCTTTTCTAATTTTCTTTTTTTTATAAAAAGTATGAAAACAGAATTTCTTTCATTAAATATATATATTCTTAAAGAGCATTCTATTCTTGCTAGCACCTCTATCCTTCTTAATCAAACGACACAAGTAACTAGATTGATATTAAACTAACACCCTAGACGTCTGCATTATCAACATTTGAGATTCTCTTTTGTTACTGACGGTCAAACCATGAGATTCACTTATTCTACCACTGCAACTAACCCTAATAACTATAAAATCTGACTTGGTGTCAAACTATTGTACTCTTTCAACATTCCTGAACAAGTTTCATTAAAAGCATTAATCATCAATTAAATCATAAAATTACACAAGATTTCAAAATATATAGATATTTGATAATTTCATTACTCTATAAGTTAAAATGAAATAAGACTTGTATATAGCCAACTATCACTTTACCAACATTGTTTTAGTCGACTACAAAATAACATGAGAGATGGGTTAACAATACGTGTCCATCTACCCTTTACCTCAGTCTATATCTTATGGGTCTATGTTCTTCATCTTCCTGTCAAGGCATTACCCAGGTGCCTCATCATCATTCTTTACTACAATATATAGATGAGGGTCTTGTGCATGTGCATCTGATAACATTATGTACATTTGAGAGGCTTCACTACTCCTGCTGCTCATCACTTCAACACTTTCTGATTTTAAACCCTGTACTGCTTGTTGTTCATCCTTTACCATCATGTATTCTTGCGAAAGATTTACTGTATCCTCTGAGCAGAAAGATCCCGGATAAACTTTCATAGTTTGATGTATTTTACCCTGTTCTTGACAATTATCTACACTCAATAAAGCTGTAGGGGCCTCCTGTAATTCTGCCACTGGTGTACTACTTTGTACGGATGAATGGTCACTGGTTATAATGGTTTCTTCTGATATTTCTCCATTACTAGAAAAATTTTCACTTATGATTTCAGAAACTACAGGAGCTGACTGATTATCAGTATCTGGTAAAGTCTGAGTGTATGAATCAACATATTCATAAGTGCCAGGGTCAACAGTTGCAGCCATAGCTTGCTCTAAGACATCTATAGAACCCTGCATAACTCTAGATGGATGAGCTCCAAGGTCTTCTCTAACTACTGCCCGTTTTAATTTAATTTGTTTCAGTCTGCTGGCCTCTTCTTTTGGATGATTTTTCTTTCGGTGGTGTTTTAATGCACTGTGATTTCGAAAGGCACTCCTACAAAAAAGACACTTAAATGGCAATTCACCACTGTGTAATTTCCGATGAGCTGTGTAATGATGCCTTAAACTAAAACTACTACCACAAACTTCACAAACAAAGTTCCTAGCTCCTGTGTGTTTGACCATATGCTGTTTCAGTGTGCCACCATTCCGGAAATCCTTACCACACACAGTGCACTTGTATGGTTTTTCTCCACTATGAATCCTTAGATGTCTTTTATAGGAACTATTAACAGAGAAATCTTGACCACATATCTCACATTTATAGTGCTTTTCCCCAGTATGGATAACATTATGCTTTCTAAGGTCTGCCTGTCGGCGAGTGGTATAAATGCAAAAACTACAAGCATAAAGTTTAGCTTTATCTATCTCATGGCTATCTACATGATAACGAAAACCTCCAGAAGAGTTGAACTTCTTTCCACAATATTCACAAATGTATTTACAATCGTAAAAGACATCTTCAAAGTTTTTGGCATCACCTTTACAATCAACAGTCTCTGTAATCTTAGTTATCCTTGCATTTTTCCTTGATCTTTTATCTGTGCCAAGAATATCAACACCATCAGCAATTATTTCTTTTGCTTTCTCAGTGAGTTTTCTTCTTCTCTTTCCTAAAGATGGCCGACTTGACATTTCTGTAAATATGTCAGCTAATGTCTTCCTGTCTTGCAGAATGATAGTTGTCTTTTCTGACTGGTTTTGCAAGTCTTGGTCTTTACCACAGATTTTCAGGTGCTCTATTGCTTTGACTTTACTCTTTGGTAACTCTGACACTTCATCTGTATTCTTGCACTTCAGCCCATGGATTTCTTTATAATATAAATAATCTGAGACTAAATGTTTAGATAAAGGTCCATCTGAAACTTGACCTAATGGAAAAGCTTCACTTACAACAACATATGAGTCATCTAAGTCTGAGTGCATATCCTTGTCTGTCAGGCATATAACACTTTCAGGTCCTGTTAGCGTATTATCTGGATCTGGTATCACTGATGATGTGCTGCAAGTCAAAGGTGACTGGAGCAAATCAGTTTTTAGTGTATCAGTACTAATATTATCTTTAAAATCTGAGCATAGTGTCTTTTCACTGTTTATAATATCAACAACAGTATTGCTTTTGAAGAAAGATTCATTATCATTTTTGATTTCACTATCTAATTTTTCTGTAAATAAGTTTGCATCAAATTTTTTTCCCTTTCCAGTCTGTTGACACACCAGTCTCTCAACCACCACTTCATCAGATTTTTCTATTGTATTACTAGTTTTATTGCTGTCTTCACTGTACATTTCTTCTTTAATGGGTGCGATCAAACTCTTTAATGTTGGATCCGATTCAAAAGGTGAAAAACTTTGGGTTAAATCTTTATCACTTCTATCAAAATCTTTGTTTTCTTGGGCCACTTTACCCAATCCAGAAATTACTCCAGGCAACGTTTTATCCACATTCCAATCATCCGTTTTATTTCTTAACTGAATATCACTTTTGCCACCAACTACTTCAGTCGTAGTAAAATGTTTGGTCAATTTTGAGCCTTGACTCACTATATGCATCTTTCCCTGAAATTGGTGACTATGGATTTTCAGATCCCATACAGAGCATTTGTCATCAATAAATTCCAAGTTAATATTACAACCCCAAGGTATAAATGTTCCATGACAAGTCATACATGTTTCACAATACTGATAAAATACTTCAGAACTTCTTCCTTTACAGAGACAGCATTCATAAAATTGAAGATGAGAGCAATCATTGCACTGTCTCTGTGTACAGTTTTTGCTGTTCTCAAATGGTTCTATGTAATCATGAGATGGTGCTTCACCCAAACAAAAGGACACAGTTTGCTTGTACACAGAGTCAAAGCTATCTATTGTATCAGTCAGATCAAGTTTCACATTTCTATACTTTCTATCACAAGAACCTACAAGCTTTCCTATTCCAACACAAGAATCACTGCATTTGTCACTGTCCAAAATAGACAAAGGGCACCCACGCACTACTTTCATTTGTGAAATTTCATTCATCTTAGTATCATCCTCGTATGACTGCAGCTGGGGTGACTTTGATGGCAGTACATCTTTGATTACCTCTTCTCCAGAAACCTCCTGGCCCTGAAAATAAATGGGCCTCATGAATTGTAGGAAATAATACTTTGGCAAGATAAACAGATTGAAATTCTCAACACAAAAATGCCTCTACCATCAAAGTCACCATTCCATCAACAGTAGCAACTCATTCATCCTGTCTAAAGCATACAAGCAAAATTTCTATAAAGTCTAAGTTAAAATAAATCTGCCAGATAAGTTCTTACCTCAGTATCATTATCACTACTGACATCATGTCCATCTTCAGATCGAGACAGTGCTCTGCCCCTTCCTCGACCACGTCCCCTACCACGACCAATGTCATCAGATCGACCTTTCAAACCTCTTCCTCTTCCTCGCTTTCGGGCTGTTGTTTGTGACATCTGAATACATCGAAGGCACCGTGGCTTCAGCATCTGCATTGAACGAAATATTCTTGATCAAAGTATCACTAATAGAATACACACGAGAGTGCAGTGTATGTTCCTAAGAGACACATTAAAAGTGGTGTATGCTTGTCAACTTGTGTATTATGAGATTAATGTCAGGTATCACCATGTTGCCATAAATAGTTACTCGATGATTTTGCCAATGGTGAACTAAAATTATTTCCAGTACCAAAGAGGAAATCAGTCAAAGAATAATGGATGAGACAGGAATTTCTCAATGATCTTGTTTATAGATTAGGAAGTTTGGACAAGAATTACAGACATTAACAAAAGAAACCTCCTGGTCATACATGAAAGATGGATGAAAATACACCTGAGGAAGACAGATCTGAGGAACCTTGAAAAATTTCTTTGTTTTTTCTTACCCTACATTCCTTTCACCCAGATATACACATGTACATATTCTACTTGCTGCCTTCATCCATTCCTGTCACCACTCTGCCAAACATGAAATGGCACCCCCCTTCCCCCACGTGCATGTCAGGTAGTGCTGGGAAAAAACAGGCCACATTCGTTCTCACTCAATCTCACAACTGGGTTGACAGTGGACTGAGTGCTGTAACCAGGATTCAAACCAATGTGCTTGACCCTAGGTAGCCTGTGAATGCTTTATGGTCAGAAATGCACTAACCACTACACCACAGAAGTCCATAATATGTCTGAAATTACCATCCTTTGGGGGAACAAAAATTCAGGAGAGATTACTTAAAGTACTACAAAATTCTTACTCAATCACTTAAAAAGTCACAAAGTATCTCTTGAATTTCAATGTATGTGATGGAGGAAAATGATTATGCATCAACAATGGAAGGAAATTTACTGAACTCCACCTCGAGATTACAAGGCATGATTTTTCAGGAAACTCTATTCACTCTATCTACCTAGCAACAGGCTTCTGTATGTATACCTATCTTATGACCTTTCAGATTGTACATGGTTAGAAATTCTTTGGACATGGTAACTAATTTCAACATATAAATTTCTAGATCTAAAAGCCAAGATTTTAAGATAATCATTTCCTTTGGAATTTCTATTATATCTGGAGCATTGATGCCATTATACCCTAGGCTAATTGTTAGGCTTAGAATTTTTTTTTTTAATACTATTCACCATTTCTCACATTAGCGAGGTAGCATTAAGAACAGAGGACTGAGCCTTTGAGGGAATATCCTCACTTGGCCCCCTTCTCGGTTCCTTCTTTTGGAAAATTAAAGACGAGAGGGGAGGAATTCCAACTACCCGCTCCCTCCCCTTTTAGTCGCCTTGTACGACACGCAGGGAATACATGGGACGTATTCTTTCTCCCCTATCCCCAGGCTTAGAAATATTCAATATAATACCTTATCTGTTCTTGGATATTTCAGTCTAAGCTTCTGAATCGTTTCTAAAAATTTAGTGCGGACATCAGTCTTGGATTCTGCGAGCGTCTGCTGAAGCTCATCAATGATATCAAGCAGATGGTAACAAGCCTTGCATACAACCTGAAATGACATTTCAAAGTGATATCATCAACTGTAACCAATTTATATATCCTTTTCTACATTTTCAAAGAACCATCCCCATATTTTGAACTTAAACTAGTCACACATCTTCAGGAGCTGAAGACTTTCAAACAATGCTTAAAACATCTAATGAATAAGTCTGCTTATAAATATGGTACTCAATGTACAAAAGTTCCTTATAACATGCAGCAAGAACAGTGTATTTCTTAAGTATGAGGGTTGCCTTATCAGTTTTAAAAATATGGAAAAGTAATACTACATAGCAACAGGAGAGTATGCTTCTCAAATTTGTAAACAGCACTTACAACACAAAATCAATAACAAAGGTCAGGAGAATAATAACAAAGGATGGTACAGTATTAAGAAAGCTGAGTTAAGGGAAAACTGGAGGTCTTAAATAAGCCCAACCAGGAAGATCAGGAAGACAGTGTCTAGTTCTTTGAGAGATGTAGAGATTGACTTATCAGAGAACGTACCATGAAATTAAGCAAGAAACTTGTTAAGAAAGATGTGAAGAAGTATTTTCAGTTTAAGAGTGGTGGATGAATGGATCAAAATGAATGAAGACAGAGCATGCACAGAAAGGATATAGAAATTTAAAAAGCAGCATGATTATAGAGAATGTTCAAGAGGACATATCCCACATGTGCTAAACTCCCTTCCCATGCAGTACGGATAGTGTAATTACAAACAGGTACTTACATACAAAGGACATTTGCAAAATTCTCTCTTTGTAATGCACAAGTAGTAATCACAGCTGGTATTCAAAACAACACACACACACACAAAACTCTATCATGGAAAAGAGAAAAATAGGGGATGACAATCACAAATTTAAATTTTCAAACCAGTTTCATTACAGCAACAGTGAACAATTCTAGGAAAGGTGGAAAAAGAGAGCAAAATGAGGTCACAACATGATACTGAATGATAATCTTTTTAGATAAACTTTAAAGAGGTAGTTTTATAGAATAGAAGTGGTGGATGAATGAATACACTAAGTGAATGATTACATATGCTGACAGCATACAAGTCTAAAGTATGACACTAAAGAAAGCCCAAAAGATGGAGCCCCATGAGCATAGAGCTCCCTTCCCATACTGTACAACTAAGTAATTACAAGTATATGAAAGGTAATTATACACAAACTTACTTTTCTCCTAATCAAATTATCTGGTGAATACTTCTGTTTTGTAATGGTCAACAAAGCAGGCAGAATTCTCTAAATATTTCAATAACTAGTGTTGAGTCTGAGACTTTAATCTATAAAGGAAAATAGTGGTGTAAATATACTTGTAGAGATTCTTGATATGCTTGAAAAGCAGATGACCAATTTTGATTAAGAGACTTGTTCTTGCATCTATACATGAAGCAAGTCAGCAAAACTTAATTAAATCCTTTGGATTTGCCATGCAAGTTCATATGTACAACAATACAAAATCTAATACCAATGGCAAAATAAAAATGATCACCAAATTACCATACACCTTATCCGGATAACCAAGACTTTTTCAGTTAAGATCCATATGTCAAATATATATAAGCAATTACTGTATTATTTACTGATCATCATCCCCACAACATGTAATGTAATCCATGTCAGAAATATACATTAGGTGTGCATGTGCTAGCATTCCAGTCTCTCAAGCTTGCAATTCCTATATTACAAAAATCTCCTGCTTAAGCACTCATTTTCTCTTCAAACATGCTTGTCTAAAAAGAAAAATTGATCAGCCATACTTTTTTCCATGCAAATACAATACTTACTGGAAATATAATTTAATGACCATCTCTACTTAACATAAAAAATAGTATTCATAGATGCAAAAAAAAAAAAAAAAATTAGTTTCCTACATGGAACTATTATTCTGTCTAAAGGCATTAATCACACCTGCTTTCTATGTGCTTCTTATGATCTAATGCTGACATCCTCTTAAAATACATTCTTCAAGGTTTGATAAGGAATACTCCAAAAACGTATGGACATACAAAATATATAATACATAAGTCACAATTCAATGCATCAAAGTCAGTTTCTCTAACCTGTGAATGAAGTCTCCCTTCCTCTAACTTATATCCCAGCACGTCAGTAAGCAGCACCAAAAGTGGAGCATGTGAGTGATTCATGGAAGCCTTGATTGATTCATAGTTTTTATCTGATACCGGATTGCAGCAAACAAAACATAAACGACTTCTTTCAATTTCTTCATGATGCGAACCTTCACCCTGTAGATGTAAAAATAAAATTTCAGTGTCAAATTCATCCATATCAACAAGATTAAACACACAACATTCACCAACAAAAATCTTCATCATATGATCAACATTTACAAACATTAACATTCCCATCAAGAATTCACACCACAATTCTAGGGCTAAGCTCGGTCAGGATAGGGAAGGGGGCATGTACGAGTGCCAAATGCTTCCGCAGTATAATCACTCTTAGTTAAATTGTAGACAAAATAGTTAAGGGAAGTGCACTTTTGTGTCAATATTACCATTCTGCCAATTTCTGCTGACAAATTTACAGTATTTGTATAAATTTTACTAAAAAAGTTGAAGATAATTCACATTAATAAATCATTTTGTTTATGAATCAAAACAAAATGACAATCATTCCATGAATATGGTGGTAGAAAAATAAATATGAAGACATGCATAAAAGCAACACTGTCCAATCTTATGCCTGACAGCAGTGAAACAGTAGCCCCACCACGGGTATTACAAGGCTAAGTTTCTTTTATGCTGTTTATCTCTCATTCCGTAACAATAAAAACAACATGTGTAAAGGTACAAAAACTATGAATATTAAGGGAGGGAAAAGCTGTGAGGATGTTAGAGTTAAAACATGAGCTGGATCAACTGATAGACTGATAATATGTTTCAGTGAAGCATGCAGAAGGTAAATCTTGCAATACATGTGTCACAAGCTGTTAAATGTCATTTTTTAGCAATCAAATGCACAAAGACCTGAAATAACTAAGCAATGTACTCCCCTCTTAAAACGTGAAACATGGTCACACTTTTCCCCTACATTATTTTTGAAACCGTTATACTTGTGATTAAACTTTCCAAGTTCATCTAAGAGTTCATAAGATCTACTGCTCTGTTCCTAAAAGAGTTCTTTGTTTAACTCTTACTGCATCTCCCTTTATATGGTTTACCTCTAATAATACCTTGGGGTCCTCTTGTTTGCCTATACTCATCTATTGCACAATGTGCTTCACAACTTTCAAGTGCTTTTCATCCAATTATAAAGTCTGCATCCATGATGTTCTGTCCAAAACTTGAGCATCTTAGGTTTCTCATCATTGTACGAAAGTATCCATTCCTCAGATCATCTTACGACACAGCTGATATTTGTAAGTGGCCTTCTTCCACCTGCACAATTTTTTATTTTCTTTGTCAATTTTGTATTATTGGTAAAAGTTTCAATATGTAATTTCACATGCCTTCATTAATTGCTGATAGTAAGAGTTTGGAAAACACCAAGAAGTGTTTATATACAATAATCTAAACTGTCAGTCATCTGTTACTATGACACAATTCAGATCTATAAAGAATCAGATATCCTTTCAGTATCCTCAGAAATTTATTGAATACATAAATATTCAACATACACCATACAATAGTCAAAAATATTTTGCTAATCATTATAAAAGACAAATACTACAAATTCTTCTTTCATACTTGCTCAACATTCACCATATTAGTGAGGTAGTAAGAGGAGTAGATGAAGAAATGGCCTCATCTTTTCACATTCACTGCAAATATTCGTATATGTACATATATTTTCACTTATTTGCCCTTTCCCACTTTCGTAAGGTTACACCAGGAAATAAAAAAACATTCTCAATATTCATTTACACGTACCTGATTTTCAACGATGGGCCCTGTCTGCATGAAAGCAGTTGCAGAACCTACAAGTGATCCATCCTCATTACCATCAGCTGCAACAAATGAACTGCTTGCAGTGTTAATCATGCCCTGGTGGTGAGTAGGAGGGGGTGAAAAACCTTCATACACAACTTCTGGCGAGTCATTTGCACTTCCACCCCACTTTTCTGCCATCTGCCGAAGATAAATACGGTAATTATTCATTTCCTAATAACATCAGCATAAAAAGTAGTAAAACAAATTTTTCACCATCATAGTTGTACAATTATGGTTAAGAAGAGGATGGTGGTTGGTTATGAAGTGGTTTGAAAAAGAAGGGTCAAGAGCTGTTGCAAGATATGAGTATCAAACATAATGAGGTACGGCTGCATTGGGTATTGTTTTGTTGTAAAGATGTTGAGTATTTATGTTTGCTAAGCAGCATATTTGTACTTGGTGGAAGTTGCTGGTTTTCTGAGTGCTGTGGCAGCCCTACAGAAGGGACTTCCACAGTAGGAAGGCAAACTAAGGTTTATATACAGCTAACCTCTGATTTACATTCATTGCACTTCGGACTTTCCAATAACATATTCTACCACTTAATCATTTTTGTTGTATGCAATGTTAGGTTTGAGTTTCATAGTCTGAACGCAAAACATAATTCTTATGAGCTCTCCCTATGTTATTTGATTTTTGGGAACAGTTTGGAATCTGATGGGTAAATAGCTCATTTAAGTTTGAATTCTAGTTTCTCCCCTATGCTATTATGAAGAAGTAGTTCTTGACAATCATAAGAAATAACAATTACTTGAGGATTACTCTCATCATTACGAGGCAACCTTCTATCTGATGGTTGGACGAAAAATCTCTAAGTACACTAAACTTCACAGGAACTTTACCCAGCAGCCAACAGCTAAATCAGGTCATTTTTTTTTTTCCTATTTCCAAAACTATATACTACACACATACATGATGACTTTGTTGTAATGATACTTCCCTGAAGTACACAGAACAAATCTACTCGAGACTGATTTTCCTTACTGAGAAAATCTTAGATTGCTGTAACAGCGAAGAAAGATGCTACATTCCAACAGTGACTGACATAAACTAACCATCCTGTTCATTTCATTAAATGTAAATAACCTTATAAATATACTTCCTGTGCTATCCTGTGTGAAAATATAATTCATATTTTTTCCAAATATACTTACAAAGATGATCATATTCAACTCCAGTCATCATTATAAACAGTCTAATTCATTATTTAAAAGTAACAAGATTCTTTTGAACAACTCTAGTATTTACAACCTATAATGAACATGAAAAAGGCAACTTCACTGCTTAATATAACTTTAAAGTCTTAATAACACACAAATATGGGACTTTAAGTTTGCTTTATCTCTGCACTCATCTATGGGTAACTGAAATTCGAATTGAATTATATAATTAGGGTAATATATGGTATAGTTCATCCCCATACCTGCACGTCAAAGCACTTTAGACGTTTATAATAATTCAAATTTGGCAAATTGAACTGGATATAGCAACTTATCAGGCCATAAACCTGTTCAGACTTAGTCCAACTTGATCACCACAGAGAGCCAGGGAAAACCACAATGTCATCGACTGAGTCTTGGGAATTACGTGTCCATCATGGCACAGGTAGAAATATCACCATAATAGCCCTCACCACCGCGGAACAGAAGTAGCAGTGATAAAAACGCTGAAGGCAAAACCACCAGATATTCGACGTCAATACAAAGCGGGCGAACCTCGCCAGCGACCAATCACGGCAGCCAACACAACCACCAGGTACTCAACCATCATTACCATTGTTGGGGAACATATATGATTAAAACATACTTGATCCATTTTGAAAATGCCTCTTATCTATTGTATTTATCCTTCCGGTAAATCAAATACTATTAACACGACTAGATTCCATACCTGTTACAATCTTAAACTCTGGACAGCAATGGGTAAAACAAATCATAAATCTAACCCAAATAGGGAGGCTTTGCCCTACACTGTAGTTTACATGAATCTAACCTTGTGGTGACGTAAGTCTAAATCAATATAGACGATTATTTACTCATAAATGCTGACCATGAATTAATTGGCAAAATAATGTTTGACTCACCATTGCCGAGTAGCCGCCAGTGGAAGTTGGGTTGATGTCTGGCAACATACTTTTCTTATTTTGAGATATTCATTATTCTGAGTTTATCTAGCAACACGACTGGCAACTAACATTGTTTATATTTTGATGCTTATTCTTTTAAAGGGAGAAATGTCTATAAAACAGTTACAATACTTCTATACTTGATCGCCGTTTCCCGCGTTCGCGAGGTAGCACCAGGAACAGATGAAGGAAGGGCCCCATCCGCTCACATCCATTCTCTCGCTGTCATGTGTAATGCACGGAAACCAAAGCTCCCTATCTATGTCTAGGCCCCACGGACCTTTCCAGGGTTTACTGCACACGTTCCACATGCTCTGGTTCACTCCAATGATAGCAAGTCAACTCTAGTGTACCACATTGCTCCAAATTCACGTTCCTATATATATGTGTGTGTGTGTGTGTGTGTGTGTGTGTGTGTGTGTGTAATTTCATTACGGACTGAATAGTACTCCAGATTTCAGTTATGTTCTTGCATCTGTGGCCCCAAATTTTGATTGCTGGTAATGTTCATTACCTGGCCTGGTCGCTTCAGGTGTTCGCTGGCTTGATAACAGCGGATTTGTCTTATTTGTTTACAAAGATGGCGGCGCAATGCTAGGCGCTAAACTTAAAGGTAACTGAACTTCATTCTGTATGTATAAAACTTCCTCTTTCGCAATGCTGATCTAATATACAAAAGACCATAATGATATAATTTTTCTAAAATTATGCAAGTAATCTTGTCTTCAGTAAGTGAAATATATTAGTTAATAAGATTAGCATACCTGAATTATTTTCTCGCTATTTCTCATGGGTAAGAATAACATTACTTTGATAAAACAAAAAATAATTTGATTCTATGAATACAGGCAATCTCGTGGGGGTGTCCTCTCTTCGATAGTAAAGGGGTAGCAGAAAAATAAGTGGGTATTCCTGCGTGATTTCTTGTTATTCATTTGATGAAGTGTATGAACATATGCTTCATAATGTTTCAAAAAAAATTTGGCCTATATTCTTCGAGAAACCCTCAGTCTTTCCTTAATACCCTGTTCTGCTTTGTTTAAGGCAAAGAAAAATACAATAAATAGTTTTTAATTCGATCTTTTATTGTATTACCAACAAAAGATTTATAGCCCGATTCCCTCTGTAGCGTTGTTCAACTCGAGCAACTGCTTCACCAGATCTTCATCCTGCAGGAGGTGAGCCACGGTTACCAGGCTGGCCCTCAGATCACACCTACTTCTGCCCGTCCCCGCAGCAATTGCCGCCACGGCTTCCTCAACGTCGTCTTCCGTCGCTTCGCTCAAGAAGTAACTGAACGGCCGTTTCAGATGCTTCTGGAGGCCATCAACTTCATGGAACAAGTTAATGGAGGTTTTGTGGCAATCACGCAAGGGGAAGTAGAGTCCACACGTGAGGTGTCCCTCGCTGTCGCGTCCCAGTAGAGTCTTGAAAGGGTAATATAAATTCCGACGCTCAGTGACGTGGACGCTGGAGAGGAATGGCCTTGAAACATGAATCAAACTGGTAAGACATTTCCCGGGCTTCCCATTTCGTTCCTCTTTAACATCCCAGACCACAAAGGCGGTATTACCGGGCCAGAAACGATAGCGGAAGGTGCGGTGTACCTCGGCACGCGCTGTGCTGGCTGTGATGACACCAGACTGTGGGGCAAAACCATCCTCCATGACAGTGATGGGTTCCCCTACGTGATAGCCAGGGTCAAAGAGCATTACCCCATGACGACCCGCCACACAAATCCTGATGCAGAGGAGGACATGTTCCTTGATACAAGCGGTCACAGGTGGTTCTTTGAATGAGTAGTACCTCTCTACAACGCTCAGTTCCTCCTCGCACGAAACCTGAAGATTATAATTTAAATCATCGTATATCCAAGTTTATTGTTCCCAAATATCAGCATAGAATACTCAAGTTAAAGCTGGGTGACAATGAGGCTATGTAAGTGTAAACAAGAAACCAAGCTTTATGTCGTGGAACTTGGGTATACCTGGTAAGTGGCATCCTTGATACCCGGGTAATTATTCTCCAGAACAGACAGCCTCGTAGCCAAGTCACCGGCAAGACCCACACATGAGTAGCGGCCGGGCAGGAGTGGAGGGTCGTAATCACGGTTGAACTCTAACAACTCCGGATATTCCTTACGTGATGCCACGTACTCTTTACTGAACCTGTGGACGATAGCAACACCATGAACATCAAGACAAAAAAAGACAGCTTTATTCTGCATCCAAATGAGATCTTGCATTTCTCAACACAACCTAATACTTCCGTTATATGGTAAAAAAATAATCTAAGAAAAAAATCTATTCTTTTGCCTGTCGTACTCACATAAGAAAATTGGAGAAGGTGTCGTAACAGTGGGCAGCGAGAGCCTGGTGGAGGTAGTGGGTGACGCGGACATGGAACCGTTGGTAATGGTGGAGGTTGGCAAAGTTCAACTCGGGACGTTCGCATCCCCATTCGGGCAGGGGCAAGGCTCGGTCCACTGGCCATTCGTCCTCACCCCAGTCACTGTCGTCGTCATCTTCGTCGTCTTCGTCCGTAACCAAGGAAGCGTTGAGTGCGTCCCGCTCCCTGTAGCTCACCTCTGAGGTGCCCAAACCACTGTGGTAGCCAGATGATGACGATGACCACCATTCATGGTGGGTGTGGCCGTCACCAACCTCCGATCGGTACTCTCTGCCAACAAAAATGGAAACTATAAAAATTAAGAGAAAAAAAAAGGTGCTATGATTACTCAAATTTCATAATGTCATAGCCAACTTCCATGATATCAAGGCACCCGAGGTGACCAGACACTTACCCGGCGTCGCTGCAAGCATCAGTAGGGGGCGGGGTCTCAGGGCGGAAGGAGGGGGCGTTACCACCACCCCCCTTCACGGAGGTCCATGGGTGTTCCTTCTCGAGTCAACTAGGCCAAGTGAGCCCAAGCTTAAGGAAGTTGTCCAACTTAGTATGAACTGGAGCCTCTTTCAAAGTGGTCCAGAAGGTCACCAAAGGTAGGTGGGGTTCCTCAGTGTCTTCCCCGACATTGCTACTGCTGGCGAGACTTCCCGCTGCAAACACATCAAATGAACTCATAAGAAAATATATTTACTGTAAATGTAAACAATATTCTACACTATCAAAACAGAAACACACACATTCCCCGCTGTGCATGTTGCCTCACGAGAATAATTTACCGTGGAATTAAAAAGGTATCTATGTCCGCTACGTTGCTGCCCGCGACGCGTTCAAGGGCCCCCCTTAGTCGAGCCACACAGAGGTTCGAATCCTGGCATAGGCAGCCCGTCCACAGTCACACAGCCGTTTGACCTCTCTCTAGGGCCAGTCGATAAATTGGGTACGTGGCATACGGCAAGGTATATAGGGGAGAAAGAATACTTCCCACTTGTTCCCTGCGTGTCCTAGGGGGATAAAAGGGGAGGGAGTGGGGCTGCAAATCTTCCTCCCGTTTTTTTTTACTAAATAAAAAAAAAAGGAGCTAGCAGGGAAGGGGGTCAAGTGAAGATATACTCTCTAAGGCTTAGTCCTATGTTCTTGGCGCTGCCTCGCTTGTGCGGGAAATAGCGTGTGTGTGTGTATATATATATATATATATATATATATATATATATATATAGTAAATGAGATGGCCTTGAATAGATCATTGATACACGCCGTCTCGGATAGCATGAGAAAAAAAATTTAAACTGGCCAATCTTTTGCCAGTTTTCGTACATTAACAAAATATACGTACAATCCGTTACAAATAATGTCACTACAGCTGTTGTTATGGAGTAATATATAAATATATTCTCAGAAGCTTAACAGCTAACTTGTGATTACTGAATCTAAGAAACATTTTATTCCAAAAGTTCAACTTATAATAGCGGTGTACGGCACAAATTGTGACCGCCATATTCTTGACATTATCATCATAATTTTTGGCTTCACTCTCCAGTAACACTATCAACAAATTATATCTGTTATACTTTGCTTATTATTTCATCTTTAACCTTCTTAGGAAACTGGTATGTTTAGTTGCTCACACTATATCAAAATGAAATAATATTGCAAGTCTTGTGTTAGAATTGGTAATGGCAACATGGTGGCGTGGCCCTGCCTCCGTCAGACGTCTCGAGGAAATACCACATTCCTTGAACACAAAACCGTGTGAGGATTTTTCCTTTTCTTAATTTACTGAAGTATTACATGGCTGATGAATACATAAAAACTCATAAGCATACACACCCCGCCCAAAGTGATATTCACCTAAACTCGAAAGTTACATATGGATTGCAGGAGGAGACAAATACAGGTAGGTAACACCTTGAAGGCCATTCTGTAACCGCAAGTCCGCGATTTTGTAATCATTGATGATTACATAAAAGTAAATTACAAGTAAATTACAGTAAAGTCTTCCATGAATTACAGTAAGAACAGATCCTCTCTCATTAGTCTAACAACTGGCTGAATGGTTGTGCCCCGATCGGATGTTGCCAGAATGTTTAGCATTGTCGAAAATAAAGCAGATAAAAGATAACGATGTTAAGTTTTAACTTATCTCCCACAAGAGGTTTGAATAGATAATAGCTAAACTATTAAGTAGTTTGCTTCAACAACAACAAAAATAGGTTAGAATAACTAATACCAAAAAGTATGGTTGTCTTTTTATTAACTAATAAAAGTAATTAAACTACAGACGTGAATTATATTGGGTTTAGTGAATGAGTGAATAGTCAACCGTAAAATATCAAGCTCCCAGTAGGACTTCATCGTGTCTGTAGCCAGTCAATTGCGTAACTTATACCAAATTCCATCTTTCATGGACAAGAGGCTCAGTTCTATAACCAATAATGTAATTCCACAATGTGATACATTCAATACATCCTAGCAGGTTGGTGTCAATAAAACAAAAAATATAAGAAAAATGGATGAACAAAGCAGTGTGGTTTCTCTCGAAATAACACAAAATAGGCAAAAAAAAAAAGTTTCACTCACCCATGACTGAACTTTTCTCGTAAGTCAACGTCTTAGAATGCATTGACAAGGTGGCGCAACGCCGGTTTATATAGGATCCCGCGGGATGAACTGCCACATACCTCCTTTCTTTTTGTTTCCGTTCTAAGATAAGAGTGAGATATCGGTTATTAAGAGACGTAGTTCTTATCAAGTGAACATCAAGTTTTGAAAATAACAGTCTTCTACCGGATGGTGATCCCTTTCTTACCATTCATGTAAATATATATATTCATGTAAATGATATTGTAAAATAAGTGAAACTTCACAATTTGAATACTGTAAGCTGATCGAACAAAGAAAACAATTGCATTGGCCTGTTTCTCTACATAATATGATGATTTTGAAAGAGGATTTATAAAAAAAAAAACACTACTTTTATAAAAAGAAGAAAATATGAAATCGATTGTGGAATGGCACCACCTGACGCCTTACATAATATGACGTCACAAGATTCACCACGGCATGACTCAGTCCTTGCGTCATACGGTTTAGCCCGGCGCGTAAAGTTTTTTTTTTTTTCCAGAACTTTCCATTAACAAACATTCAGGTAGACAGACCTGTCTGCCTTCTATTAGGCTTAGGGACGTGTAGGGTCGTACTCCAACCAAGGTGCGCCGGTGCGCACGACGGGTCGACCCTTGAGGTGTATGATCGCCTGACATTTGACCTGACCTTCAGCGGGCCAGGTTGACACCGTAATTTAGCGTCTCCAACAGCCTTAAACCTCCTATATCAACATCTCATATGATGAAGCCAGCTGGGTTCAGTTGAGACAGATAACACCTGATTATTGTCTATCAGATGCGTTACCAATCGTGTGTAGTACATAACAACATCAATTATCGTTATCAAAAACAACTTTGAAGTCGCGAATAATTCATTTATGATAATC
This sequence comes from Panulirus ornatus, assembly GCF_036320965.1. Lineage (NCBI taxonomy): Eukaryota > Metazoa > Arthropoda > Malacostraca > Decapoda > Palinuridae > Panulirus > Panulirus ornatus. The sequence continues at coordinate 2,859,298 of NC_092287.1, forward strand.
TTTAAGCCATTCAGTAACTGCTAGAGTAATAGCCATGGGAGCAGTTGACCCTCGCCCTCACACACTCTATCTCGACCAATCCCTCCCCCCCCACTCAACCCCCCCCCACGAGTCACACGTGACCAACCCCTCCCCAGAGTCACACGTGACCGACCTCCCCCCTAGAGTCACACATGACCAACCCCCCACCCCGAGACACACATGACCAACCCCCCACCCCGAGACACACGTGACCGACCCCCCACCCCGAGACACACGTGACCAACCCCCCCAGAGTCACACGTGACCAACCCCTCCCCAGAGTCACACGTGACCGACTCCCCCCAGAGTCACACGTGACGGACTCCCCCCAGAGTCACAGGCGACCGACACCCCCAGAGTTACACATGACAGGCAAACACCTGCTTCTCCACCTGAGTCATCTCTTAATAAATACCTTAAAATACAGAACATGGATGACGTCATGTTAACCTAAGGCATGGTAACTACCCCATAACTACACACCTTCCCTTAACTACCATTAAACAAGCTAACACATCCCAAGGTGAGTTGTTTACTCAGAGGAGAATGATGTTATTCTCAGAGACGTAAATTTTCACATTAAAAATCATTAACATGATTCTAAATTGTAATTTGTAAGCTACACTCACACACAGTCAAGTTCCCAATATGAGAATGAAGGTAGGCTAAGCATGCGTCATGCACTATGAACAAGATGGAACACATGTATAAAACAAGTATGTATACCGCCTAACAACTGTTAACTATTAAAAACTCATGTATCATGACCTCATCCTATCTGGCTCCAAAGTAGTTCCCCATTGCTGTAACTGTCAAGCAATTTGTAACATTACAGTCAACAGAATCAAATAATTTCCTCTATGGATAAACAACTGAACACACACGTACAGCAAACAACCACCATAATCACGTTGGTTTAATAGCTCGAACAGCCCTGTCTTCAGCCAGAGGTGTAAATACAACTAGTCAGGTTATTATTAACAGGGTCGTACACATGCTCTGTGCTTCCTAATAACTTATCAAGGTCAATCTCAGATACCAGACAGTTATAGCACAACTGTTGTAAGAAACAACCCACACAGCAACGCTGGAAGGGGAGGGCCAGGACCAGATCTTACAATCTATGTTATGATAACAGCTAAGATTAGACTGAACGTGATGGCACAATACATACAACATGGTGACGTTAAGTGTTATAAAAGTACAATATATATATATATATATATATATATATATATATATATATATATATATATATATATATATATATATATATATATATATATATATATATATTATCCCTGGGGATAGGGGATTAAGAATACTTCCCACGTATTCCCTGCGTGTCGTAGAAGGCGACTAAAAGGGGAGGGAGCGGGGGGCTGGAAATCCTCCCCTCTCGTTTTTTTTTTTTTTTTTTTTTTCAATTTTCCAAAAGAAGGAACAGAGAATTGTGCCAGGTGAGGGTATTCCCTCAAAGGCCCAGTCCTCTGTTCTTAACGCTACCTCGCTAATGCGGGAAATGGCGAATAGTTTGAAAGAAAAGAAAAAAAAAAAAATATATATATATATATATATATATATATATATATATATATATATATATATATATATATATATATATATATATACCAAAGTCTCCTTGTATCAAGGTAATGATGACTACGCGTCAAGAACTTCTGTCGTTTGAAACTAAAATAAAAATATAAAAAAAAATAACCTGGGATGTGTTGGTGACATTGGATGCCAGCCCCGTGCTGGAGCAGAGTCTCTGCTGGCCAGTAATGATGGACGACCATTCTTACAGTAAGTTGGGGAGTCAGGTCTGGTTTACATCATCCAATATAAACAACTGTGGTCCATGTGTCTTCATGCGCGGGCACCCCTGGTGATATCCTGTGTTCATAATCGTAAATATGGCGTCCTAGCTTCGTCTCTTCGATGTATATCAACTGACTGTTATATTTCTCTCTTGTGTCTCCCCTGATGATGTGATTATTACACGAAAGTGCACTTGGGAACTTTTCGAGTTTCATTTTCCCCGTGGACTCATAGGAATATATATATATATATATATATATATATATATATATATATATATATATATATATATATATATATATATATATATATATATATATATAGTGTTTTCATTTTCCCAGGAAATGTAAAGCAGGTCATGCACTAAATACCATGAACTCATGACCTAGATCCTCTTCATGTCCACGAATAAATGTTATAACTTGATGAATTCTTCCATACGTGTCTTAAGTCGTTTATAGGAAACAGTGAACAAAAGAACCCTGTTTAAGATTACTGACAACCAATAATCTACAAACACAACAATAATCAAAATAAGTAATCAGATAATCTACAACTGTCTGGGTATACGAGGCAACCAGATGATAATGAGGCAACTACCTCAAGGCCTTGTCTCGAAACATTACAACCAACGCCATCTAGGAGGAACAAAACAAAACTAAAAAAACCACTAGTAATTTCAACTTTGTTTCTGTCCATCGTCATTGTCGGTGTCGGTGGGCGATTAGCAATGACGATCAGTTTCTAATAATTTTTTTTCCACCCAGAGACATGTTATCTACGTCCCACCTTCTGACCTTTGTTCTCGAGGCACGATACGGTGAAGGTCGACAGGGTTTGACTTTGAAGATAACCCATACATACTAATATGGAGATAAACAACGATGAACTACAAAATATTTCATGTATCACATCGAAGTTTTATTATGTGTAACTTTTATCTTACCGTCTCTCCGACCTAAGACCATAAACTGGGAAGTAATGGACGATGAAGGAGCTTAATAAACGCATCTCTTCTGATTACAATAAGATTTACACAATAAGAGATGGAAATTAGTAAGCTGATCGACTTCACACAGGCCGTAATCCAGGCGTCCCAGACACTCCAATGTTTTGGACGAACATGAAGTGTGATCATGGACGAACATGAAGTGTGATCATGGACGAACATGAAGTGTGATCATGGACGAACATGAAGTGTGATCATAGACGAACATGAAGTGTGATCATGGACAAACATAGAGTGTGATCATGGACGAACATGAAGTGCGATCATGGACGAACATGAAGTGTGATCATGGACGAACATGAAGTGTGATCATAGACGAACATGAAGTGTGATCATGGACGAACATGAAGTGTGATCATGGACGAACATGAAGTGTGATCATAGACGAACATGAAGTGTGATCATGGACGAACATGAAGTGTGATCATGGACGAACATGAAGTGTGATCATGGACGAACATAGAGTGTGATCATGGACGAACATGAAGTGTGACCATGTAACTTGATGATGATTAGTGTGTGACCAAGTATGAAGGTATGACCAACACGTTTGATGAACATTAAACAAGTCTAAACAAGATTAAACACCTCCCATGAATTTGGGGAAGACTTTATTGAGCTTTTGAAGCAGTTTGCATCATTATGCACAATACGAAGTGGAGATTACCAGAACAGATCTATTAAAGACGAATATCATGAGAAAAAAAAAGTTAAATCACCCAGACTGCGACCATGCCGGGTCCTAGGATGACAGCGACGCATGACAGTCATTATCCAATCGTAAAAAATTCGTATGACCTTAATTAAGATGATATCACCAGCTCGTGAGAGAACTGGGTTTCTTTGTGTGTCATTTCTTCATCCTTATTTTCTATTTTATTTCTCCTTCTTTGAAGTCTATGTTCCAAGAACGAATATAACTGCCTTACAAGCAGAGCCCCTAAACCATGCAATTGGGGCGACGCCCAAGGGAGACTATAGTAAGTAAATTTGGTCATGGTGGTTGTGTGGTGGCGATGCATGATCAAACACAGTATTTGACAGACGTATCTGATAGTGCATGGGCCCCTTACGTGAAGATATGGGCTCCTACTAACACACAAAAGACCTCTGCTGGTTTACTGAGTAACAAGATAAGTAAAAAAAAAAACCTGCTAAGCCAACAACCTTGTGAACATATTTGCATGCTTACCTGAAGACATATAACTCGTGTGAGACTATTATGTGGCTTCAATGCAACATTGTTAGCGACGTGAAGTGTCTGATCTACTTTGTCTGTAAGTAGCTTAGTGTGTAATAGCAAATGTTAGATACGTAAAATTATATTAATTTTGTCGTAATGTTAATTGTATATGTATGCTAGAAAACGTTATGTGTTTAGCAAAATATAGCTGGTTTAGAACCGTCACAAAGTCACGAGATACACATTGTGATAGGCCTATGTTATCTTAAAATTATCTTTAATACCCTGGTTGTAATTGTATCTTACCTTCAAAGGCCTTAATGACCCCTATCTAAGTCAGTTGATAGGCCTAAATCCTACCTCAATGACCCCTATCAGTCAGTTGATAGGCCTAAAGCCTACCTACTAACCAAACCAACCATGAACCGTCGGTTTTCCAATATATGCAGAATGTATTATGGTTTAGCTCAAGCAAGGAAATATTCAACCTACCGTGGAAGGACCAGCCAACATTTGCGTCTGTGTCGCAGCATTTTCAAATGTATTCTGCGACGGCAAGATGGCTGACTGACAATGAAGAAACCAGTGTTGTCTAATCTAACAATTTATAGCACTTGCTATATTTTCTTCCCCTTATCAGACGAAATATAGAACGCTTGGTGCATAATGGAGCATATCATCTTATGTATCGAACTGTGGCTTTGGGGAAGTGATGGTAGTTATACGTCATTTAGTGCAATGTGACATTACTATCGTTTGGTATATTACCAACAAAATATATATATACCATTTGAACTGCACAATTACCATGGTAATTTTATTCTTACTCTGTGATGTTACTTGTAATACAATGCATACGGAGTACGTCATGTGGTCTGCATAGTGTTGGCACGACAGTATGTCTGGTATAGATAATTTGTGATTTGATAACAGGTTCTCGTCGAGGAACGTCTGCAAGTTCATCATTTTCTGCTACTGATTGTAGCGCAACCTTCAAGCTATAGGAGCCCAGCAAAAGGGGTTCCTGAACTGATCTAACGTAGCTCAGAAAAAAAAGTTAAAAGTTGGGGGAAGGATCTTCAGGTGATCCGTAACGAGATAGATAGATAGATAGAGAGAGAGAGAGAGAGAGAGAGAGAGAGAGAGAGAGAGAGAGAGAGAGAGAGAGAGAGAGAGAGATTCATTTGAGCTACCCGTGTCGGTGCACCCGGCTAGTGAGTGGAAAGGTTATATAAAATGAAGGAAAGACGAATGACGAACAATAAAACAAAAGAGGAACCAACAGATATGTGTAACTAAACAAACATACATATATCAACTTACACATCCAACAGTGAAAACAAAAGAGAATAACCCCTCCTCGAGATAATGCAGCTAACAATCATGATCAGCATTATCAGACCTGATGCTACATGGAGGATAGATAATAGACTTACCTAAGACGAAATGCTGAGGTTCAGCCGCCGGTCACCTTGGCAACAACATGCAAGGTGCGAGATTTTACTGGTGGGCAAGTCTATATTACAGAATGTCATCTGGTGGAGTGGAACATGTGGAGGACGGGAAGGTGGAGGTACAAGGATACAAATATGTGGAAAATGAGGAATTATATAAGGAGCTGAGGTAGAAGGCAGGGCAATAATGAGCTAAAGATAGACCTTTACTAAGCATCACTCCTCAGCCACCTGACAGGTTGAGGTCAGGGGCCCCAGTGAACACAATAAGTTAACCAGACTCCTCAGCTCACCGCCCATCATAAACTACAACTTATCTCTTTGTCTTGTACAAGGACAGATGGCCCGTTACAACACCAGTTTTTATATTCGCGTTTTCCTCAATGTAGTTTTAAACGGCAAAACATCATTACATAAGGATCTAAGACTATAAACTAGTTGGCGGTCAATGCATGCAATTCTCAACAATTAAATGGAAGTTGTACGTTAATCTTTGTGTTTCCGTATTTGAAAACTATTTACAAATATCATTAAATGGTCTGTTACATGCAATCCTCGATATTATAAGGTTCAGACCCTTGTAATTGGTATATATGTTTGATAAACTTTCGTCCACATAAAGTTATCTCGTAGTAATCATTATCAGTCTACCATGTACCAAAATCGTTTGAAATGCCTTGTAAAAACATGGAAATATTAACCATTAACTTAAACGTTTTTAAATAGCGACAAAGGCGTCTCTAAGGAACAGTTCTTGTTCTAACTTCACACTAACTACACATCGACCAGCAATTAAGCTTCCCACCTTATCTACGTTTCATGCCTTAGTGCTCAACTACGTAATCGGTGATTACCTATGGTTTGTATGAGAGTACTACGTGTAAGTCCCTAGCAACCAACCGATCCTCGTGCTCTCTCGTCCTACACCATTGTTGACCTTTCATGTATTACAGGCGTCGAGGATAAAGAAGCACAGAGGAAATGTACTACATTGCAGTGGTATACGATGATGCGTGTAACCTATATCTGCTTATAACAAGGAAAAATGAAACAAGAAGTCCCGAGGCTCATAGGACCTCTAGACCATCCCTCCACACTCTATGCACAACTTAGTCAATCATGGTGATCAATTAGGTTGTGTAGGTGAGAGGGATTATATGGCAGGATGAGATCACCATTTCTTTCGCTACATATCGAAGCTTTGGTACACCCTAGTCTCATCTCTCCCAACAATTATGACGGGGCACATTTTAAATGACGTTTTCCACCTCCAAAATTCGTAAATATTTTCTCTTGTAGCTTCTTTTATCCCTTTCATTACCCTATGTTTTAAATAAGGCCAGGCCTTGATACAGATTTTTGTCCTTGACCAATGCCTCCATCAAAATAACGTTTTGTTAAATTTACGTGTTATAATCCCATCAAGTGGACGGTACAATTCTGGAACTCGGCTGTAAGACCTTCCAACAGAGCTGTGCAACTATTGAACACTATACGACCCTTAAGCGTGACACTATTACGGCACTTCACCTTTTAGGTTATAGTTCAAATGATACGAGCAGTAACGTCCAGCTTCCAAGCCTACCACTCACCTGACCTTATTTTCTCCCATACTTGTGGCCTCATTGATAAAACATGTAGATAACAAACTGAACTTATCACACACCTGCGGTGGTTCTGCCCTCTTTTTTTTTTTTTTTTTTAGCCACAGTGGAATGAAAAATCATTGTTATTGTTCCAGGCATTATAATTCTACTCCTCACCCCCAGCTGTTCGTCGTGATTTTGTTGCCATTTTATTGCATCATCATCGCCACCAAGCATACTCCATCAAACTGTCTTCTTTCATCAAACACGCAGTAATCTGACTCAAGCATGACGGCACTTTTCAATTGGCTCAATATATTTGGTATGTTCTGTCTCCATGGTACTATGTGTGGAGACGGTTTAAGAGATAATGTTATCAGACCCCCCCTGGGTCACGAATCATAATCAGCGATGTGGGGAAGTTATATCTATTACATTACAGAAGCGTATGTCCAAAACTCTATCTTCACAAAAAGTTAAGTTTTCAGTGTATTTATCAATGACTGAAAATTCCCTACTATCAGAACTACCATCTCGGAGGGGCACTTGCTACTTTCTTTACCATTATCATTATTCCCTCATTGACATCACTGAACAGTTGCTTAGCGCAACCGCAACTTCTTGAAAGCAGTAAATTCAGCACTATATTCACTTCTTTCCTACATTAATTTTACCCATTATGTTTTGTTTGCATGAATTATCCATCAGTATTAACTGATATTCTATAAGTGTCCTTTACCAAGAAATTCAATCTCTCTCATCCTTTATCTTCTGTGTCTCTCCTTGTTACCATGTACCTTTCCAAACAGATTTGGCTGAACTTCACTAATTCAACAATTTCAGTAGTGTTGTGATCACTTTCTACCATCAAAGTAAACATGAAACTATGAACATGAAAAATGTTTTGAAATCTACAAGGTAAATTATAATTAGCCCTTCTCTGATGTATATCATCTTCTATTCAAGGTCTGTGACATGAAGGGAAAAGGGTGATGAATAACCTCTTATGCACGAAAGTAATACCCTTATTTAAGAAAACCCAACTGCTGACCTAACTTGTTCTCCTCAAGGGGCCTACCTTCCTGCTCAAAGGATGAGGTGGGCACTATGGTAGGGTGGAATGTTCTAAATTTGACCAACATAACTCATATACCAAATGCTAAATAACGAGTTGCTATAATTTTCAACATCAAAGTTTTTGTGATGCATTGAATCATACAGAGGCTCTCTAGGGTAGGAATCCTGGATTGGAGATTCAAGTCGGTCAACTTAGCTGTTCATCCTCCTCTTGGTGCTTGTCGACAGATAGGTATTTGGCTTAAGCTGGAATAAATATACATGTACACAAATTTGCTGATAACCACGAGGAAAAATGAAACACAATAAGTCCTGAGTGCACTTGTTTAATTTTTCCTTGTGGTTATCATGCACATTGCTGTGATACTACTGTATACACACACACACAGAGGTAGCACCATGAACATAGAAAAGGCCTCATTCACTCGCATCCATTCTCTAGCTGTATTGTGTAATGCATGAATACCACAGCCCCCTATCCACAACCAGGCCCCATACACATTTCCATGGTTTTCCCTGGCTGCTTCACATGCCCTCGTTCAGTCCATTGACAGCACATTGGCCCCAGCACACATCACTCTATCCTGTTCACTCTTTTTAGCCTCCCGCATGTTCACACCCCATCTATCTCTAGCTTGGTCTCCCTCTTCAACTTTTCTCCTCTAACTTTGACACCTCTTTGTCAACCTCTCCTTACTCATTCTTTCCATATGTCCAAAACACTCTTCACCCTCTTCATTTCTCTTAACCACACTCTCATTATCACACCTCTCTCTTACTCAAACTACATCATGCCAAATATAGTCCTTAAGCCATTTTATTTCCAAAACATGCATCCTTTTCTACACATTTTCATCTATAGTCTATGCCTTGCATCCATAAACAATGTTGGGACTACTATAAATTTAAACATGTTTATTTTTGCCCTTACAGATAATGACCTGTCTTTCCACACATTCCTCTGTACACCCAGAATCTTTGCCCCTTCACCTACCGTATGATTCTCTTCCAATTTGCTGCCATGTCCACTCCATCAGTGTATCTAAAACACATCACTTACTCCAAATTTTCTCCATTCAGATTCACATCCCAACTAACCTGTCCCTCTGCTGTTGTAAACCCAATAGCCTTGCTTTTGTTCACAATTACTCTCAGCTTCCTGCTTTCACACTCTCTTAATTCATATATATATATATATATATATATATATATATATATATATATATATATATATATATATATATATATATTTTTTGCCGCTGCCTCCCGCGTTTGCGAGGTAGCGCAAGGAAACAGACGAAAGAAATGGCCCAACCCACCCCCATACACATTTATATACATACACGTCCACACACGCAAATATACATACCTACACAGCTTTCCATGGTTTACCCCAGACGCTTCACATGCCCTGATTCAATCCACTGACAGCATGTCAACCCCGGTATACCACATCGATCCAATTCACTCTATTCCTTGCCCTCCTTTCACCCTCCTGCATGTTCAGGCCCCGATCACACAAAATCTTTTTCACTCCATCTTTCCACCTCCAATTTGGTCTCCCACTTCTCCTCGTTCCCTCCACCTCCGACACATATATCCTCTTGGTCAATCTTTCCTCACTCATTCTCTCCATGTGCCCAAACCATTTCAAAACACCCTCTTCTGCTCTCTCAACCACGCTCTTTTTATTTCCACACATCTCTCTTACCCTTACGTTACTTACTCGATCAAACCACCTCACACCACACATTGTCTTCAAACATCTCATTTCCAGCACATCCATCCTCCTGCGCACAACCCTATCCATAGCCCACGCCTCGCAACCATACAACATTGTTGGAACCACTATTCCTTCAAACATACCCATTTTTGCTTTCCGAGATAATGTTCTCGACTTCCACACATTCTTCAAGGCTCCCAGAATTTTCGCCCCCTCCCCCACCCTATGATCCACTTCCGCTTCCATGGTTCCATCCGCTGCCAGATCCACTCCCAGATATCTAAAACACTTTACTTCCTCCAGTTTTTCTCCATTCAAACTTACCTCCCAATTGACTTGACCCTCAACCCTACTGTACCTAATAACCTTGCTCTTATTCACATTTACTCTTAACTTTCTTCTTTCACACACTTTACCAAACTCAGTCACCAGCTTCTGCAGTTTCTCACATGAATCAGCCACCAGCGCTGTATCATCAGCGAACAACAACTGACTCACTTCCCAAGCTCTCTCATCCCCAACAGACTTCATACTTGCCCCTCTTTCCAAAACTCTTGCATTCACCTCCCTAACAACCCCATCCATAAACAAATTAAACAACCATGGAGACATCACACACCCCTGCCGCAAACCTACATTCACTGAGAAACAATCACTTCCCTCTCTTCCTACACATACACATGCCTTACATCCTTGATAAAAACTTTTCACTGCTTCTAACAACTTGCCTCCCACACCATATATTCTTAATACCTTCCACAGAGCATCTCTATCAACTCTTATCATATGCCTTCTCCAGATCCATAAATGCTACATACAAATCCATTTGCTTTTCTAAGTATTTCTCACATACATTCTTCAAAGCAAACACCTGATCCACACATCCTCTACCACTTCTGAAACCACACTGCTCTTCCCCAATCTGATGCTCTGTACATGCCTTCACCCTCTCAATCACTACCCTCCCATATAATTTACCAGGAATACTCAACAAACTTATACCTCTGTAATTTGAGCACTCACTCTTATCCCCTTTGCCTTTGTACAATGGCACTATGCACGCATTTCGCCAATCCTCAGGCACCTCACCATGAACCAGACATACATTAAATATATATAAATATTATTTATTTATTTATTTTGCTTTGTCGCTGTCTCCCGCGTTTGCGAGGTAGCGCAAGGAAACAGAAGAAAGAATATATATATATATATATATATATATATATATATTATCCCTGGGGATAGGGGAGAAAGAATACTTCCCACGTATTCCCTGCGTGTCGTAGAAGGCGACTAAAAGGGGAGGGAGCGGGGGGCTGGAAATCCTCCCCTCTCGTTTTTTTTTTTTTTTCAATTTTCCAAAAGAAGGAACCGAGGGGGCCAGATGAGGATATTCCAAAAAAGGCCCAGTCCTCTGTTCTTAACGCTACCTCGCTGATGCGGGAAATGGCGAATAGTTTAAAAGAAAAAGAAAAAAGAAAGAAATATATATATATATATATATATATATATATATATGCATATATATGTAGTGAGTGGTGGGATGAAGAAGTAAGAGTATTAGTGAAAGAGAAGAGAGAGGCATTTGGACGATTTTTGCAGGAAAAAAATGCAATTGAGTGGGAGAAGTATAAAAGAAAGAGACAGGAGGTCAAGAGAAAGGTGCAAGAGGTGAAAAAAAGGGCAAATGAGAGTTGGGGTGAGAGACTATCAGTAAATTTTAGGGAGAATAAAAAGATGTTCTGGAAGGAGGTAAATAGGGTGCGTAAGACAAGGGAGCAAATGGGAACTTCAGTGAAGGGCGTAAATGGGGAGGTGATAACAAGTAGCGGTGATGTGAGAAGGAGATGGAATGAGTATTTTGAAGGTTTGTTGAATGTGTCTGATGACAGAGTGGCAGATATAGGGTGTTTTGGTCGAGGTGGTGTGCAAAGTGAGAGGGTTAGGGAAAATGATTTGGTAAACAGAGAAGAGGTAGTAAAAGCTTTGCGGAAGATGAAAGCCGGCAAGGCAGCAGGTTTGGATGGCATTGCAGTGGAATTTATTAAGAAAGGGGGTGACTGTATTGTTGACTGGTTGGTAAGGTTATTTAATGTATGTATGACTCATGGTGAGGTGCCTGAGGATTGGCGGAATGCGTGCATAGTGCCATTGTACAAAGGCAAAGGGGATAAGAGTGAGTGCTCAAATTACAGAGGTATAAGTTTGTTGAGTATTCCTGGTAAATTATATGGGAGGGTATTGATTGAGAGGGTGAAGGCATGTACAGAGCATCAGATTGGGGAAGAGCAGTGCGGTTTCAGAAGTGGTAGAGGATGTGTGGATCAGGTGTTTGCTTTGAAGAATGTATGTGAGAAATACTTAGAAAAGCAAATGGATTTGTATGTAGCATTTATGGATCTGGAGAAGGCATATGATAGAGTTGATAGAGATGCTCTGTGGAAGGTATTAAGAATATATGGTGTGGGAGGCAAGTTGTTAGAAGCAGTGAAAAGTTTTTATCGAGGATGTAAGGCATGTGTACGTGTAGGAAGAGAGGAAAGTGATTGGTTCTCAGTGAATGTAGGTTTGCGGCAGGGGTGTGTGATGTCTCCATGGTTGTTTAATTTGTTTATGGATGGGGTTGTAAGGGAGGTAAATGCAAGAGTCCTGGAAAGAGGGGCAAGTATGAAGTCTGTTGGGGATGAGAGAGCTTGGGAAGTGAGTCAGTTGTTGTTCGCTGATGATACAGCGCTGGTGGCTGATTCATGTGAGAAACTGCAGAAGCTGGTGACTGAGTTTGGTAAAGTGTGTGGAAGAAGAAAGTTGAGAGTAAATGTGAATAAGAGCAAGGTTATTAGGTACAGTAGGGGTGAGGGTCAAGTCAATTGGGAGGTGAGTTTGAATGGAGAAAAACTGGAGGAAGTGAAGTGTTTTAGATATCTGGGAGTGGATCTGTCAGCGGATGGAACCATGGAAGCGGAAGTGGATCATAGGGTGGGGGAGGGGGGCGAAAATTTTGGGAGCCTTGAAAAATGTGTGGAAGTCGAGAACATTATCTCGGAAAGCAAAAATGGGTATGTTTGAGGGAATAGTGGTTCCAACAATGTTGTATGGTTGCGAGGCGTGGGCTATGGATAGAGATGTGCGCAGGAGGATGGATGTGCTGGAAATGAGATGTTTGAGGACAATGTGTGGTGTGAGGTGGTTTGATCGAGTAAGTAACGTAAGGGTAAGAGAGATGTGTGGAAATAAAAAGAGCGTGGTTGAGAGAGCAGAAGAGGGTGTTTTGAAATGGTTTGGGCACATGGAGAGAATGAGTGAGGAGAGATTGACCAAGAGGATATATGTGTCGGAGGTGGAGGGAACGAGGAGAAGAGGGAGACCAAATTGGAGGTGGAAAGATGGAGTGAAAAAGATTTTGTGTGATCGGGGCCTGAACATGCAGGAGGGTGAAAGGAGGGCAAGAAATAGAGTGAATTGGAGTCATGTGGTATACAGGGGTTGACGTGCTGTCAGTGGATTGAAGCAAGGCATGTGAAGCGTCTGGGGTAAACCATGGAAAGCTGTGTAGGTATGTATATTTGCGTGTGTGGACGTGTGTATGTACATGTGTATGGGGGGGGGGGGGGGGGGGGGGGGGGGTGGGCCATTTCTTTCGTCTGTTTCCTTGCGCTACCTCGCAAACGCGGGAGACAGCGACAAAGTATAAAAAAAAAAAAAAAAAAAAAAAATATATGTATGAATATTATTCCTGGGTATAAGACAATACTACCTGCTTACCTATGAGCGTCACAGAAGGCGGCTAAGAGGGGCAAGAGCAAGGGACTGGAAGTTCTTCCCTCTGGTATTACTCCTTTTCAAAAGAACCAGAGGACAGAGCTAAGTGACAAATTATCTTCTAATGCTCAACAATTCATTCCTGGTGCTGCCTTGCTGAGGTAAGAAACGATAAACAGGTATGAAAGAAAGCTAAATACAAATAATGACGAAGCAAGTCAGTTGTAAGTGCAGCAATAACTGAACCTCAAGAAACAATGCAAGCATGTGTGTACTCAGTGTCCTGACTTTACATTAAGGTATTACCATGAGAAAATATATATACAGTAATGAATTGTTTTATTTACAATAAATGATTTCTTCCTTTATATACATATATGTGCATTAATATACACAGAAAATTATCCAAAACATAAACATTCTAAGGAAAATATGAATTACTTCATCAAAGAGCAATTTTATGTTTAAATCTGTTGAATGTCATATGAAATACAGTAAACCTTTAACTACCCAAAATGTTTAGGGAGAAACAGCATAAAGTTTAGCTAACTGAAATGTATTCCATAAAAGCTGTATAAAAATTTATTTTTAACATACATCAGTATAAAATAATTTTTTCTCCAGATTCAGTTTAGTTTGGTTAACCGCAAATTCTGGTATACAAGTCCTAAGAGTTTACTGTTTAAAGACTTTAACTAAAGTCTTACAAGGATTTTGAACTACAGAACAAAAAGAAGTAACTAACTCCACTTTTATGACAGTGGAATAGGAACAAGAGATCAAAGTACAAGTTTGCAGAAGATAAAATTAAATACAGTAAAAATGTTATGATCCTCAATCTCTTTTAAATTAAGGCTACTCATGGACACATCACCTTTGTCAAAGACAAACTTGCCAAGGTATAAAGCCACATAACTTTAATATCCATTTCTGTTGAGCAATACTGTATGTGAATTTAAAGTCCCTGACAATCTTCATTTATCTTTTAATAAATTGTGTAACTGACATTATTTTTTTTATGAAATGCTTTTAAATGAAATATAGTGAAATGCATAACTTCATGCACCATCATACTACAGAAAAGAAAAAAATTATCCTGTTAATAATGTTCTTAGAATAAAATCATATGAATCTGTTACACTGGTTTTATGCAATACAAATATTTTCACTTTCAAAAGCAAACTAACAAATATGCAATCATTTTCTATATTTTCTGTGGTAAATGCATGAATGCATGTAAAAAGAAATAGATATTATTCACTAATAAAATTTTCATAATGTAAAGCTCATATTAGGTACATGTCCCTCTCAAGTCCATTAACACAAACAATACAAACGAAACCACATTAGTCATATCACAGGATGATTTTACGACACTTACTTGTACTAGGTAAATATAATGTGGTCACCTGGAGTGATACATATTCATTAAGACCTGAATTGATATTTACTAGAGGCACATATGACTGAAGTGGCCAGATTTCTTCCGTGCCAGTGGGAAGGCAGGGAAACTTTTAGCAGAGAGAAGGAAGAAGCAGAGTAAAGCACTGAGATGATACTCTATCTATCTATCTGATGCCTGTTCCAATTGGAACTCCCTTAAGGGGGTGGCCACAGCAATAGTCTCCATAACTAGTGAACGCTAATGCTGCTTCTTAGCCTTTTGTGCCTCACCCTGGCAGAGGGTAACTCTAGCGCAGTGTTTGCAAAGACTCATAACTAATGTTTCTACAGACTACTTCTATCCAATAATGCTCTTACTTCCTACTTCTACCTAATGTTTCTACTTAATGCTCCAACCTACTACTTCTATCTTCTACTCCTACCATTTCGCCAAAAGGCAGGGCTAGCCCATAGTGCTCACCATAGGAAAATCTAGTTACGAAGAATGAGCTGTGCGAGTCTTGTGTTGTCAAGTGTTGTGTATGACAAGGAGAAATTGTATGTTTGTTGACAGAATGTCAGTGTTTGCGTGTGAGTGAGGCAGAAAGAAAAGACAGCTGCCTGGGCCAGAGAAGTGCAACTTGACAACCAATGAAGTGCTGGCTCACTAAGCAGCTGTTACTAACCATCCCAATACCCAGGCAGGTAGTACAGGTAATATACCTACCTCCATCTTTAATTTCAATCTTGTTTACTTACAATAGATCATGTAAATACAGCCAAGCAAATATGTCCTGTATTTCAACTAGTCTTGACAGTGCATATGTCATGATTTAGATCTGAGCTGTTCTCTTTGCGAGATTTTCTTTGGGTGCAATCTTAGTAATGCTTTTCCATCTCAATGAAATTACAGGTAATATTACCAATATTCATTTGTTCTTTATTCTAACTCACTAAAAAGGGAAAGACAACAGGTATAAAAAAATTTTAAATTATGATAATGTAAAAATGGATCTCTGTCTTATATGCTCATGACATCTTAAGCATTCTTTCATTTTCACAATAATTCTTGGATATCAACAGCTTTGGCTTTAGGTAAATTTTAGCAAGGTAATAGAAAAACACCCAAGAAGAACAGTTAATGGGGGTCTAACTCAAAATATAAAGATGAGCATGACTGGAACACTGATTTGTCTCTAAATGTAGGCATATAAAATTACAATACACTAAGTGGTATGTGGCCAGATCACTAGCCCTCTACCACTTCTAGTAAACTGTTTTTGGTCCACACTCATTAATGCTCATCACAAGACAATATCTCTTGATTACAAACCATCAAGCAATATTCAGTAATATATTAAAGATATGTAACTGCATTTGAAAGCTCTACAACTAAAAATCATCTGATATAACTCCTGCCAAGAACAAAAATAATTCCAAATAAATCACTTCAACTAACATCTGATCTTGAGGTATAATAATTTTTTTTCCATTAAGCAAAATAGGAAATTATTTTTGATTCTAACAACAAAATACCAAATCTGTAGATTCTAGCACACATGAACCTCCTCCTCTCTTAATAGAAATATTTAGAACGATTCTTGGATATTAATCAGCACCTGTGACATGGGATACAGAGTGGAAGAATACTACAGGGAGGGAAATGGTAGAAGAATGGGTGCAATGGTGTATGTGAGGGAAGCACGTAAGGACAGGGATAGGTGGAGACTTTGGCCATGGCCACCTCTTGATAGGAATTTCAGGAACAGGCATCAGATATACAGACAGACAGATACATAATCAGCATGAGAAAATGCTGTTCACTTTAACTTGACTCTCATGAGACAATTGCATTACCATAATTTTGACATCTTTCTTCAAAGTGACTATGAATATTAAAACATCGCTATGACAATCAACCATCTGTTCCTGGCACTACCTTGCGATGGGAGGAAACAGCAAACAGGTATGGAAAAAAGAAGTATGTCAATGTTATTGTCTTAAGGTTCACCACATTATTTACCTGTATAGAAAGCTGGTATCAGGTGACATATACAACGTATCTTTTAATACAGTATGGTGCAACTTTACCACATATCAGACTTCAGTAATTAGTGATTATACAAGTATTCATAACTGAACGTACATGTTTATGATAACCATATCTTTAAAAAATGAAATTATTCTTCTCACTGAGATGAATAACAAACATGAATTACAAAATGTACAATAGTCATGATACAACACCAGTTACCATATACATACTACAATAACTAACAAAATGTAATATAGTCATGAAACAACCCCATTTACTATAAACATACAGCAATAACTAAGTATGGGTCCATTTACCTTTTACACTGCTTAGTAACAAATGATAAGAAAAAATGTCACAGTCAGAATAAAGCATAAGTCCATACACACAAAAACTAGTCTTACTCTAAAACTACAGTCAAACATACCATAATACTGAACTGGCAACAATTGTAAAAGCAAAATAAAGCTGTACAAACATAACTATATACATTTTGATGATCAACTGAAGAATTTCTATGTGAAGTATCTACATGCAGTAGCTGAGATTACTGATATTATCAACTTTACAATAAAGAATGATAACAGCAAGTCAGGGATGCTCAGTACCAAATATATACACAATCATGGCACAACTGGTATGCCCCAGAAAAGGAAAAAATCTTTCCTTGCATTAATACAGGGTTGCAGATCTAATCACAAAACTTTTCCAAAGAAATGTGACTAGCTGCTCCTCTGTCTTGAACATTCTCAGGTGAAATTGAAGTACTATTCATTCATGGAGAAATTTCCCATGTACTACTTTAGTAGTAGATGAGGGCAGGTCCAATCACAGTGCTTTTTCAAAAGAAATATGTTTAATTAGTTTTCAATCTTAAATGCTTGTAAGGGATATATCACCCACTTTTATATTGAAGTATAAACTTTTTCACAAGTTATGGTCACTATATATTAAAAACTTTCTGCAGAGTTCTTCTAAGTTTTTAAATTAGAACACTGTCATAATCCTTGATCGAGTAAGTAATGAAAAGATAAGACAGATGCGTGGAAATAAGTGTAGTTGAGAGAGCAGAAGAGGTCACAGTGATGCACATGATTTAGTATATGCATAAATCCACGAGGGAAATGAAACACAATAGTCAGGGTAGATAACGCTTGTTTACCAATGGCGTGTTAGCTACGTCTCTTCCTTGTATATCAACTGACTGTTCTATGTCTTCTGTCTCTTTCTTGTATCTCCCCTGATGATGTGAACATTACATGAAAGTGCACTTGGAAATTTATCTTGTTTCATTTTCCTCATGGTTTTATGCGAATATCAAGAAACAAAAACAAGGATACTCTTAAAATCTAAATTAGCTTTGGTTTTATTATTACTACAGTTTATTATTACTGCAGTTTACTCATACTGAAGGAGTCTGACTTACTTATTATGATTCAGAGTTTTTTCTTTTCTAAACTATGAGATGCTTTATTTACCAAACATTAAGAAAAAGTTTGTAAATCTATTTACTTCAAAACTTATTCAGTGACATCCATTCTGAGTTTGAAAGTGTCTGCATGAAAACTTCTTAGATATATGGTCTCCATACACCAGTGTAAGTGGATACTGTGAAATATTTCAACACTGGAAGTTAGCTTGTTTAGCACCATGACTGACTGGGACTGTGATCAAGATCAACCGTTGATGCTGATGTCATTCCACTTACAGCTGAGAGAGCTGATACACCACTAAGACGGTGACTGTCCAGTTCGTCTATTACATCACAATCTCTTTTGTGTCTTAAGCTCACACCATTAATTTTTTCCAATTCTGTGGCACTTGATACCTCAATTTTCTGATTTAAATCACTTGTAACCGACATATTTACATACGAATTGTCTAACAGTGGATTACAAGTCGAGTCTGCTTCACTGTCCTGGCTCTCAGTGACATAAGAACCTGGTGGTGAAGAGGGTCTTGGAAAGACCTTATTGTTAGTAGGCTTGAGGTAGTGTTGTGGTGACATTACACCTGGCACTGTAGGTAGTGGAAATGTAAAGGTGACACTTGTGGGCGAGTCTGGGGTGGGAGATGCGAGACTTGGACTAAGTGGAGTGGATGGGATGGAAACCTGAGCTGTTGTAATAAGGTTAACTGGAGACTGAGAGGCATCTGAAGGTAAGCTTTGTAAAGAAAACCTTGGCCAGTCAGATGAAGTTTCTCCCACAAGTGGAAGATTGGCTGGGGGTGATCTTGGAGATACAGGTGGAGACAATGGTGATGGTTCATTGACAAGTTGGAGGTACTGCTGGTTTCTCCTTAAAGGAGTTGTAAGAGGAAGTGTGCTTGCCCCTGAGAATGAATCACATTCCTCCACCTCTGCTCCATTCCCTCCATCTTCTTGACCTCCACTCCTCCTTTCAAGGTTTACTGCACTTCCAACTGTTTGAGTTGAACATGAATTATCAGGAGAGCAATCACTTCCACTAACTAATGAGTTTCCTGTTAAGAAAAATCATTTTTTTTAAAATTCATTATGTATTTAGAATAAATGTAATAAATTTTTCAAACATGCCTATAAACATTAACATCTGTCTTCATTTGTGCAATGTAATAAATTTTTCAAACATGCCTATAAACATTAACATCTATCCTCATTTGATCAATGATGAAAAATTGATTAGAAGATAAACTCCAAAAAAACAAAGTGAAGGTGGCAAATTTATATATGATCACCATTTACTGATTTGTCTGTACTAAATATGGCATTACCACTACAATTCATAAATAAGGTGACATGCAAAATAGTCTTAAGAGAACTATACAGAATTTTCTTGAAATGTTTCTGTTAAAGATTCACACTCAAATTAATCTAGTAAAAGAACTGTGGTGTTTTACTTCTATCAGAATATCACAACAAACTATGTAACAATAATAAAGTATAAAAATTCTTTGTAAGAATAGTGTTACAGTATTATGATGTAAGTATAATTAATTGTCTAAAATCAATTCAGCTATAGTAATCATTACAGTTAGATGATAACACTTCAATAAGTATCTAAGACAGAGATCATAACATTATTCATGACAAAAAAAAAAAAAAAAAAAAAAATGTGAAAGTCCCACCTGAGTTGGTGTTGTGGTTCTCATCGTGGTCTTCAGCATAAGCCAGGTTATCAAGGCCATACTGACCTAAAATTGCACATACAGAGGTGACGAACCAAGCTTTTATAACACATGAAACAAAATTCTCTTCCTCACTTTTCATCCACTAGTCAAGAACTTCTATTACTCATATCAATGAACTATGATTTAGGAATATCTTTCTATTTCCTGGTAAAAAATGAGGAATGTAATTTATGGATAGAGGAGTAAGAGACTGAAGAAAACATCAAAATGCAAAAATCTTGACAAAAACAATCTAGTCACAAAAAGTCAGGCTAGGAAATATTATTAAAGCTGATCAACTGACATATCATGCAAAAGAAAATAGTGTCAAAATATGTACTGTTTTTCATTGTATTATAATACAGGAGAAAAAGTACAGTGAAGTATACATACTGTATCATGTATACATTATGTACACCATAAGCATGAGTAACAGCTCAAAATTCTTGGGGTTATGTATATATATATATATATACATGCATTTATATGAATTGCAGAAATGAAAGGGAAAATCACAAAATGCACAAATACTTCAGGAGCAAAGTTGTTCCTTATTACAAAATGCAAATAGTTAAAATATTAATTAGTTCCAAAAAAAGCAATCACCAAAATTTTGACAAAATTAAGATTCTTAAACAGATGCAGCAAAATCACAAAATAAGTTAATCAACAAATGATATAAAGAGCTGTCTGCTTACCATTTGAACTAATATAGTGAACATTGTGAACGGCAAGTGCTGGCAAAGCTGATATGGTTTCTTCCAACATCAACAGTGCATTAAGGCACTCTCTAAAAGTTGGGCGGTTCTCAGGACTGTAGCTCCAGCAACGCTCCATCAGCTTATGTCTGGCAAGAGATGCTTTGATCATTACTATATATATCTTATTTATATATTTTGCTTTGTCGCTGTCTCCCGCGTTTGCGAGGTAGCATAAGGAAACAGACGAAAGAAATGGCCCAACCCACCCCCATACACATGTATATACATACACGTCCACACACATAAATATACATACCCATACATCTCAATGTACACATATATATATACACATACAGACACATACATATATACACATGCACACAATTCACACTGTCTGCCTTTATTCATTCCCATCGCCACCTCGCCACACATGGAATAACATCCCCCTCCCCCCTCACGTGTGCGAGGTAGCGCTAGGAAAAGACAACAAAGGCCCATTCGTTCACACTCAGTCTCTAGCTGTCATGCAATAATGCCCGAAACCACAGTTCCCTTTCCACATCCAGGCCCCACACAACTTTCCATGGTTTACCCCAGATGCTTCTCATGCCCTGATTCAATCCATTGACAGCACATCGACCCCGGTATATCACATCGATCCAATTCACTCTATTCCTTGCCTGCCTTTCACCCTCCTGCATGTTCAGGCCCCGATCACTCACAATCTTTTTCACTCCATCTTTCCACCTCCAATTTGGTCTCCCACTTCTCCTCGTTCCCTCCACCTCCGACACATATATCCTCTTGGTCAATCTTTCCTCACTCATTCTCTCCATGTGCCCAAACCATTTCAAAACACCCTCTTCTGCTCTCTCAACCACGCTCTTTTTATTTCCACACATCTCTCTTACCCTTACATTACTTACTCGATCAAACCACCTCACACCACATATTGTCCTCAAACACCTCATTTCCAGCACACCCACCCTCCTGCGCACAACTCTATCCATAGCCCACGCCTCGCAACCATACAACATTGTTGGAACCACTATTCCTTCAAACATACCCATTTTTGCTTTCCGGGATAATGTTCTCGACTTCCACACATTCTTCAACACTCCCAGGATTTTCACCCCCTCCCCCACCCTATGATTCACTTCTGCTTCTATGGTTCCATCCGCTGCCAGATCCACTCCCAGATATCTAAAACACTTTACTTCCTCCAGTTTTTCTCCATTCAAACTTACCTCCCAACTGACTTGACCCTCAACCCTACTGTACCTAATAACCTTGCTCTTATTCACATTTACTCTTAACTTTCTTCTTTCACACACTTTACCAAACTCAGTCACCAGCTTCTGCAGTTTCTCACATGAATCAGCCACTCGCGCTGTATCATCAGCGAACAACAACTGACTCACTTCCTAAGCTCTCTCATCCACAACAGACTGCATACTTGCCCCTCTTTCCAAAACTCTTGCATTCGCCTCCCTAACAACCCCATCCATAAGCAAATTAAACAACCATGGAGACATCACCCACCCCTGCCGCAAACCTACATTCACTGAGAACCAATCACTTTCCTCTCTTCCTACACGTACACATGCCTTACGTCCTCGATAAAAACTTTTCACTGCTTCTAACAACTTGCCTCCCACACCATATATTCTTAGTACCTTCCACAGAGCATCTCTATCATCCCTATAAGTTGCCTCATACGACATGTAAGATAAAAGTGAGTGGTTTTCTCACTCACTATCCTTAGGGGTAAGGAAATGTATCATACTGAGTAATCGTATTGTTAAGTATTCTGTGAAAGATGGAGAGATTAGTGTTTGTGGACTGAGCTCCAAAAGCCATGTGTATATGAGGCACAGAGGAAGTACAGCAACTTGAACAAGACAGGGGAATGCAACAGCCACTGTGGTGCTGGTCCACTGCACAGCTGTCACTACTCCTCTTGACATTCAGGTGGAAGCATCTCCCCAGTTACTGTATGAATATTTGTATATCAAGCATGCAAATATGGCCACTTTCATCTACAAATCATGTACAAATACAGGCAAAAAGTCTTTTCTTATGCAGGTCACGATATAAAGTCAGGCCCAATGAGTTTAAAGCTCCACTGCACAAATGCACAAAGAGTTAATAATGAGTACACTCTTCATGTACCGTATAAATCAGATTACATATACACAGTAGTTAGTATTTAGTAAGAAGCCATCGACCAAGGAGGCATATTACCAGTACTGTACTACCTCCCTGGGTATCAGGAGGGTTAGTGATGGGTGTGTAGTGAACCAACACTTCAGCGGTTGTCAAGTTGCACTCCTTTGATCCAGATAACTATCTGTTTTTTTCTGCCTCACCCACATGTCAACTGCTGGCATTCTGTCCACAAACACACTTTCTTCTTGTCACACAACACTTGACAACACTTAACTCACACAACTCATTCTTCTAAACTATATATTTTTTTATGGTGGGTGCAATGCACTAGCCCTGCCTTTTGGCAAAATGGTAGGAGCAAAGGATAGAAGTAGCAGCTAAGAGCATTAGATAGGAGCATGAAGTACAATCATTGGGAAGAAGTAGTAGGTAAGATCATTAGGTAGAAGTAGTAGGTTGGAACATTAAGTAGACACATTGCGTAATATTAGTGGGTGGGAACACTGGGTTAAAGCCTCTGAAAACACTTCACTAGGGTTGTCCTCTGCAAGTGGCCTGTTAAGGATGAGCCACTAAAGTACAAGAAGTGGTACTG
This sequence comes from Panulirus ornatus, assembly GCF_036320965.1. Lineage (NCBI taxonomy): Eukaryota > Metazoa > Arthropoda > Malacostraca > Decapoda > Palinuridae > Panulirus > Panulirus ornatus. The sequence continues at coordinate 2,882,964 of NC_092287.1, forward strand.
GAGTTCACCAGTAATGGAGACTCTTATGCCATGGCCATCTCCTCGAGGGAATTCCTAAAGGGAACAGGCATCAGAGATTTATATAGATGGATATAACAGATACACACACCCTAGTTTGTGTAAAGAATAGCAAAACTCACAGTTCCTCAGGGCAGTTTGGAGGACGATTAAGGCGACCACCACTTCTAACATAATGAAGAACTTCCAAGTTGGTGCGTGCGGGGTACGGTTGCTGGCCAAGTGTAAGGATCTCCCACAGCAAGACCCCAAATGCCCAGACATCAGAGTGGCTTGTGAACACTCCATCAACTAAAGATTCTGGAGACATCCATCTCACAGGCAACAGTCCCTCACCCTATGAATAACATTTCTAAAATGAGTTGTGCCAAAATGAATGGTGTTTTATGTGCAGGTGTCTTCACCATGCATATCTAAACAGCCTGCTATTCATTACAAGGGAAAAAGCTATTCATTTCATTACAAGATCTAAGAAAGTATAACATTTATTGCAGACACAATTGTTAAGCTTAGAGAAATCAGGATAATTTCAGAACAAAATAATTCAAAAATAAATGTTAAAAATCAACTTTAACTTCAACATACATAATCACAATCATATATACGTATGTATGCATTACAGAAATAAGTGAGGCTAAACTTCTAAAAGCAGCTACACCAGATACAGTCTTTTTCAACGATGTGATGAAAAGAAGGAAAGGAAAAGATAATGGAGGGAGGATTAGCCCTTCTGGTAAGAGTCTTAGATACCAAAGGTTTATGGCAGAAAATGGATAATCAAACTATTCATTCAAGGAAACCTAGATTATAAAATGAGCTACACTGAGGATATCAATACAGTAACCTGAAAACAAGGCAGTCTGTGACACCAAAACTTTATCAACATTAGTTCTGGAATTCATGCATTTGAAAAGAAGCTTAGAAACCAAAAACACCACTTGTGATCTTTCTGGAAAGAACAATCATGTGGTGTTTATGATGTAATAAAAAGAATGAAACCCTATTATCAGTCGACAATAAAGGGGAGCATACTGGAAAACTTCATTTGGCTGAAATTGAAAGGCTGGGAGTAGAAAACAGTAACAAGAAATTCTGTAAGATTTACAACAAAAGAGTTGTAAAGTATTTCTCAACAGCAGGGGAAGGAGAGACGAGGACACATAAAAAGAAAACTTGTTTGGGAAATGTCAACACACACATACTTTTGAAAAGAGCACAACAGCAAGAAATCAAATGAGAGAACATTATTGTTGAGGACAAAGTTTCCACACCACCACCAGTGTATCAACTGCAAGTCATAGAAGGAGACAAACAGAAGTTGGGATGGGAGACTTTAAAGCCTCTCCTCCAGGGTTACCACCTTATATAAATGTAGGAACAGAAAGAAATAAGTATGAGTTTTCCCCCCCAAGGCTCAGTCATCTGTCCTGACACTTACTCAAAAGGTAGGAGAGACAGGCAGATACAAAAAAGCAGTAAAGCATGATGAAATTGTTCTGTATACTTGTGAGGTGCAAGCTATCAGTTATGGAATCAAAATTACACTGAAAAGTTCAGATGGCAGAATTACTGACATTGCAGAAAATATTGGTTAAGAATCAAATATGAAGCTTTAGGATTAATTTACTCTAGGGGATTCACAACAACTATCATTACCAGACTAAGATGGAAGTGAACCCTGGAGAAAACTGACACAAAAAACAGGACACAAGGGGCATACGAAGGAACTAGACCAACAATGAAAATATGAACTTGACGGGTTCTCAATCTATGTATTCAAAACATGTATAGAAACCCTAGATGGGCCACATAGATGTTGTTTAAAAGCTCCTATGAAGAGCATTCTGTACTAGTGAGATAGAGAAGGCCAAGGTGGTGGGATGGTTGGCCAGAATTACAGATATGCATCATTATTGAGGATGGTTATCAAACTGCTGGAAAGGATAATCAGAGAACAGGCAGATGAATTTTTGGCCAAGAAAACCCTTATTAATGAGAGGAAACATGGTCACAGAGGGACAGGGTCATACGTAACAAAGATTGCAAGTAACACCTTGGAAATTATAGGTGAATGGGTCGATTGTGTACTTTCTGCTGGCAAGAGAGCCTTTAAGTTCTTTACCACACTACAGGCTGTTAAAAAAGAGGGTGTTCCAGATAGGTACGATGGGAGGAATTATCAAAATGATGAAAAGCTCTTAAGTGGGAGAGAGCATAGAGCATATAACATGTCTGGGTTGCCTCTGCAAACTGAGGGGAATTAAGAAATGAAATCTATCAATGGCTAACAATTGAATCGACTGAATCAAAGTTATATCTAGAAAACTCAAATGGGACTTGTATCATTTCTAATGTAAGTACATGATTTGCTAGGAGGATCTGAACATGATGCTAAAAGTAAGAGTGGGGTAAGCATCACTCCACATTGCATAAGTGAATGTTTCAATAGTGGTAAAAAAAAAAAAAAGGCTAATGAAGTTCATCTATGCCAGCATAATGTAATGAGGATGGAAGAGGATGAAAACACAAAAGACTCAGAGTATAATACTGAGAGGAAAGCTACAAGAACTGGCCAGCAAAATGAGCATTAACGGAACAGACAGAGCATAAATTATTCTTAGAAAATGAAATTTTGGTCAGAATTATAACAGCCTCAGGGCATTTGAAAAAAAGAGATGCTTGTACAGATATTTATAATGCACGTTTTCAACATAAATGTAATCAACTGAATCTACTCTCAAGGAAACACAAAAAAATACTAAGATCAAACACTATGCAACAAGAATGGTGCCTTAACTAAGAGGGATGAGCAACAGGTAAGAGGGGTAGCCCTTAAAATCCTTACATTATAGAAAATGAGATAGAGGGAAAATGATACGCTCATATGTTTTGAGTCATGATAATGTTAATGTTAGCAAATTCTTTGTAATTTTCTGGGAAGTCACAATTAAAAATCCTAACTCAAAAGTATAGGGAAAAATGCAAGACAACACCTCTTTAGTAACAGAATGGTGAAAATTTGAAAGTAGATAAATGAAGCACTAACTGCTGTAAGCAGTGGAAATGCCAGTCTGCATGATTTATGAAGGCAAAAGTTAAGGCTCTACTAAAGTAAAACTCTCTCCTCATATGCACAAATCAGTAATTATAAAAACAAAAGTAATTCAAAATTGTTTTTATACCTCTTTTCTATAATAATCATTTTTGTATATATCTCGTGCAAGCCCAAAATCTCCAATCTTCACAATACGTGATTCAGGGTCAGTTGTAGACACGAGGCAATTTCTAGCAGCCAGATCACGGTGGACATAGTGCATTTCTTCCAGATAAACACAGCCCTTTGCCACATCTAAACACATGGCCACAAGGTCTGCTAATGTTAAACCATGCTCAGCCTAAGAAGGTAAATAATCATTATTTAGAAAACACACAGAACATTCATATTTGTGTAAGCTTCATCTAAACATTAATATCAAGCATATATAAATACATGAAAGACTATACAAAGCAATATGTAAAAACCAAGCACTTTAATGGTTGTAAAGTTGCACTTCTTTGACCCAGGTAGCTGTCTTTTCCTTTTGCCTCACCCACAAGAGGACTAATGGCACTTTGTCAGCAAACATGCAGTCTATCCTTGTTGTACATAATACTTGACAACAATTAACTTGCACAACTCATTCTTCGTAACTCTATATTTTCCTGCAGTGAGCATCATGCACTGACCCTGTCTTTTGGCAAATTGGAAGGAGCAACAGATAGAATTAGTTGGTAGAAACACTTAGGCAGGAGCATCATGTAGAAACATTAAGTAGAAGTTTTTTTTTTTTTTTTTTGCTTTGTCGGTCTCCCGCGTTTGCGAGGTAGCGCAAGGAAACAGACTAAAGAAATGGCCCAACCCACCCCCATACACATGTATATACATACGTCCACACATGCAAATATACATACCTACACAGCTTTCCATGGTTTACCCCAGACACTTCACATGCCTTGATTCAATCCACTGACAGCACGTCAACCCCGGTATACCACATCGCTCCAATTCACTCTATTCCTTGCCCTCCTTTCACCCTCCTGCATGTTCAGGCCCCGATCACACAAAATCTTTTTCACTCCATCTTTCCACCTCCAATTTGGTCTCCCTCTTCTCCTCGTTCCCTCCACCTCCGACACATATAGGCAGGAGTATTAGACAGATGTAGTCAGTAGGAACATTAGGGAAAAGCCACTGCAAACACTGTGCTAAAGTTGCCCTCAACTTGTGGTCTGTTATGGGTGAGGCACTAGAGACTCTGCCATGGCCACCCCTTTGAGGGAGTTCCAGTGGGTAACATGTATCAGATATACAGATAGATAGACAGATAGATGTCAGGAGAACTATAAAATAGATTTATTGCATGACTGAGTAATCACAATACGAGGTAGTACCACGAAAAGATGAACCACAGACCCACAGACTTTTCTATCCCATGCACAACTTTCACCCTCCTGTATGTTCACGCCCTGACCACTCAAAATATTTTTCACTCCATCCTTCCATCTCTAATTTAATCCTTCCCTTATCCTTTTCCCCTTACATGATATAAATCATTACTATTGTATCATTATCATACTTGCTTGCCGTTTCCCGCATCAGCGAGGTAATGCGAGGGAACATGAAGATGGCCCATCCACTTACATACACATATATACACATAAACATGATATAAATATAAAGATATAAAGCTTAACTGATACAGATCTAAGTCACTAAGTTTACTGGTTAATAAAATCAAAGATCAATATCATCAAATACATTCACTGTAAAAGTAGTATGTACCAGGCAGGAAAGGCAAGCTGATACAGTAACAAAATTACAAATAATTTTAATTAAAACTAACCCCTCGACTACTACGAAGATAAGACAGAAGATCTCCACCCTCCATCAGCTCAAGTATAAGAAAGAAAGGATCGTTATCTGTGCATACTGCAAGAAGACGTAAGATATGTTCATGCTGGAAGTGACTCATCAACTGTGCCTCCTTTAAGAACTCCGCCTTCTCCGCCTCTGTTGCTCCCTTACGAAGAGTCTGTAAAGTATTACAGCTGGGTAATAATGAATTGTTGACTTGTCATATCAATGTTAAGAAATAAAAAAAAAAATCAGTAAATGGATAAACATGTTCCACAAAATACACATGAGAATGATTTGCTTATCATCATGGACAATCCAAAAGCTCCTTTTATTAGATTCCCGGAGCTTCATAGCTGCACTCCAAGGTGAACCAGGGAAACGAAGGACTCCTTTGGAACAAGAAGGTCCTCAACAAGCCTGAACTCCTTTCTGTTCATTGACAATGATGCAGTATCATCAAATGTGACTTTTTGTGGTGGAACAACTTGTGGGTAAAGTCTGGGAACACCATTTCATTTCATGGTTAACAAAACATCTTTCTCACAAACAGAGTGACATAGTTTTCATTATCAAAGTTTAACATGAAATAATCCGTGAAAGGTCAACAGGCTATTGTACATTTGCTAATTTCAATACAGCATATGAATAATTACACAGATATACAAACCTTAATTGCCACTTTAGTGACCTCAGGTAAACATGGCAGCTCACAGGCTGTGCCTTCAAACACTTCACCAAAAGCTCCACTACCAAGAAACTTAGTGAGAGTAATACAGTGTCGAGACACATGTGGGAGGTCAAGGTCATCCCCTGCAATAAATTAGAAAAGGTTCATGTCCATAAATCTATTTATGTTGTCAAAAACATTTAGTTGGCTAAATGGTTTCACAATTAAACAAATGACCATTTCATATGAGTAAAATTTCAACCTAGCTTGACCAACACAGCATTAAAATCTTTATGGGCAGTTCTTTACTACACAGCTTCATTTCAAATTTGGTGAAAGTATCGTTTTATTACCATAAAGCATACTGTATATGCTTAATATATGAATACTTATAGGAATATGAAAAAATCTAAGGAACCATTTGCAATAACTTATCTAAGTGAATGGGAAATGAATGTTACACTTGTGAGACCCACCTAATCAACTTTTGTTCTAACATACATACTTACAATAAATTCACTTAGCTTGTCCCATCTGTTATTACTTTCTTGCTGTGTCTGTCTTTCTTCATAGAATTTTCTGATTTTATCTGGTTTATTCTTCTGATGTCATATAGTTAACTGGTATTTTTTAATTTCAAAGAAGTGCTTATCATCATCAACAAATCCACTGAGGAATTCAAAGTTGTGTCCCTTTCTATCCCGTCTTTGTTATTGTGGGTAAGTTTAAAGCTACTATCCCCTCCCTTAAACCTTCCTTACTCCAAGTAAAGAATCCACCACTCATTATTGAACTTTCTCAACTTAACTCATATACTTCTTCAAATGAAGAAACCCCACTATTACTGAATACTCTGATGCAGGTCTAACAAATGCAGTTAGTATCTGCTAAACATTTTGTCCATGAACTTGAAAGTAACATTGATATTTACTGAAAATTTTCTTCCTTAATAATACTTTTAATGTGTTTTCCTGGTAACAAACTAGGAATACAGTATAAGTCCCTCTTTTAGAAAGATTCCTGAGACTTACTCCCAGTTAGCTGACAATCATATTTACAACACATTTTGCTTAATCCAATCTCTGCCACTTTGTATTTAGGAGGACTGAATTTCATTAATCATGCACCATGCAAATGCTGGAACCTCTATAGTTCTCCTTACAGGCTGTATAGATATCAATTACCTCTTCTTTCTCTCAAAGGTTTAGTATCATCCCTAAACATATCTAATTAAAAAGATCCATAGGCATAACAGCAATCCAAGCACAAGACCTAGTAGATATACGAATGGGTACTTTTACCAAGTCTGGCAAGGCAACTCTGAAAATCATTTTTCTCTTTAACTTGGATAATTTTCAGTGAACTGGGGAGGCTTCCTATTATGCTTAACTGGGTTTTTCTACTATTCTCCTTTGAGGGATAGCACCAAATGCCTTCTGACAGGCCAAAAACAATAGTTTGAAAAGGTATGTACCTTATAACATGTATGGCTTTCTTTACTCACTGTTCCTTCACTTAGTTTGTTCTATCCAACCTCTATTACTATTTTAAAAATATTTTTTCATATCATCTGTGATCCACTCCTTACTCACTTTCTTTTACTGTTCTCTGGATGAGCTATTCCTCTTTATTCTGTACCACCAAGTTCTACTGATGCTGTCAAATCTATTCAGAAATTTGATATATGTATTCATGTTTTACTCTGAAACACTGAGCTCTACCAAAATATCAAATTAATTCAGAAAATTTGAGAGCTATATTCAAGCCTTCTTTCTTTCTTCTCTCTTCAAGCACAGGCTAAGTACATGATTGTTATGCTTTCCCAGAAGCTCTGCTTCATTACTTCAAGCACTTCATAACAAACTGGTTTCCCTTCATAACCTGAAGCACTTCATTTGTTGGCCACTACTGGATATCTTTTAATAAATTTCTATGTCATGTTCTGGCAGGATGATGACGAAACAAGTGATGAATACTCTGAGGGAGTTTAAATGTATACTGAGAAAAAATTTCAGTCTCTCCTGTGTCTCCATGCTTCTATGTATGGGCCAAGAGAGGTGCTTTTCTGATCCAGTGACATAAATAATATACTGTATTGAAAGCAATTTTTGTAATTAGCAAGAACATTAGGTAGAAGTGCTAGGTTGGAACATTAGGTAGACACATTAGAAAATAGAAGTTTTTGGAAACACTGGATAGGAGCCTAGGTGAACACCGTGCTAGAGTAGCCCTCTGATAGTGACCTTTTAAGGAAGAGGCACTAAAGGCTAAAAAGCAGCATTGGAGATCACCAATTATGGAGATGCTTTTGTTGTTGCCAGCCCCTTGAGAGTTCACAAAAGGAACAGGCATCAGAGATATATAGACAGATAGTATTGTTACATTTCACAATTATTCAGTATGAAAATGTAGCAACTAAAATTGTAAACTAACCTGGAAAAGTCTGGAGGTTGTAAAGTACATTGTTTTCTGTTACAAAGTTATTATTTGTTGGTAACTGTCGAAGAGTTGCGAGCTCTGCATCACGAGAACGGTGATGGTGATGGTGATGATTGGAATCATTGAGAGAAGCTGCCTTTACTTTCCTCCGTCTTCTTTCAGCACGTTTCATACCTAAAAATAATTTTTGTTGTGTGAAGTACATTTTGTACCCTGATCAATAATTACAATTGTAAACAGTGAACTCTTGCTAATTTGTCCTCTGCCAATTGGATTCTGAGCAAATTTGAACATATGAAAATTTTCTGATCTCTTCAACTATCACAAAAACCCTCACAAGGACCCAGCAGTCTTTTGCTGCTTGCTTTCCTTTTTGTTCCCTATGTTGGTATATTAAAAAAGCCAAATATCCCTGAAGTGTATTTAAAGATCTGACAATTTATATGGCTTAAACTCCCTCACAAAGATACATGACTGCCGAGTCACTCACTGGCTGACAGACAGACAGACACACAAATGTGGGAGCTGCCGCAACTTTTTTCTATTACTTTTTGCTCAAGGTGGCCACCCTGCCTCAACATTCCCTTCTAAGACTTTTCTCTCACAGGGGCCCACCATTTCCCAAGTTAGCAAGGTAGCGTTAAGAACAGAGGACTGCACCTTCAGAGGGAATATCCTCACTTGGCCCCCTTCTCTGTTCCTTTTTTCAGGGGGAGTTGGATCAAGTGCATGCATACAGCCATATACCTTTCACTAGAACTGACTTTGCAGAAACTGTATCCTTTATCATAATCATGTAGGATGATAAAAGACAGGAATGCCGAATTTCCTGTAGTAGACTTGCTACCTTACTATTAGCCATACATATGATAAAGAAATACCTGTATAAATATTCAACAAGGTAAATAAATTGCAGCCACTTCACTTCAAAAATACAAAAAAAAATTTTGAGAGCAAAGAAGCCAAGAGACAATTAGTTATAGTATATTTTCAAAATGAGAGGTTAGAAAAAGCATGAAATATGTATATTTTAATGTACAATAAAATACTAAACATCAAGAACAGGTATAATTATACTTACCATATACAAGACAAGTAAAAAGAACCCCAAAGAAAATAAGTGATGTGGGGATAGTTGATGCAAGAATGGTAGGAAGTCCTGTCTGTGTCAACATTCTTGGTCCAACTACAGTGTCAATTACATTCTCTTCTCCCCAAGGACCTGCTCCAAGTTCATTGATGGCACGTGCTCGAAAGATATAACTAGAAGCATCTTCTAATCCTCTGATAAGCCAGTAATTTTCTGTTAGGAAATGATACAAATCATTTTACAAACCTATAAGCTAACTATAAAAATGAGTCACTAAGATAAGAAACATGTTACAAACAACAATGCATCATGGAGTAATGTGTATTCCAGTGTTACAGCATTACCAATACATGTACATATAACTCTATACATAATTAATAGATTCACTGTACCTGATCCACTATACACATTAATGTATGTAATATTTCTGTTCGGGTCATCAGAATTGTAAGGGGCAGCTTGTAAGGTGTATGCAGTAACAGGTGCTCCATTTGGTTTTGCCTCACTCCACCACAGCCTGAGGCCACTGCCCATAGACAGGCCACCAACTTGCTGCCGCATCACTTGTCCAGGCTGACCAGGAATCTCACCTGAAGAGAGAAATGGATATCTATACGTTACTTATGCTTTCTTTTAAATTTCATTTGACACAGTATTCTGATTTAAGAGCACAGAATTCTACTTGTTGACTTGTAAGCAAATACAGACGACAGAATAACGAAAGGACTACTTACCTAGAGTCGTAAAATTAAAAAGTGGTTCTTGTGGCCAAGTGTATCTGTAGAAGGTACTATTGTATATGACTGTCATTCTTAGAAGGTATGAGGTGGCTGGCAGTAGGTTGGTGATATTGGCAAAATAAGTCTGTCCAGGAGACGTTTGTTCCATACCCATATTTTCCCATAGAGTTTTGCCAGGAGCTATGTACTGAAACTACATGATAAATTATTAATTAGATAAATATAAACAGATAAATATCAATACTCTTCAGTAAACTGTTTTCAGTTCTAATGAGGTCTTCAATCAGAAGTAACAGAGATGGAGGAAGATCATCGTATTAAGGACTTTCAATGCTGTCTTTACTTAAATATGAACCATGAAATACATTCAGTATCAAAGAAACTGGAAAAGAATGTAGCTTAGACACTGAAGCTTATTCTTTCATTGAAATGTGAACAAATGGAGCAATTTTTTTTTTTTTTTTCCAAAGTGATAGAGATGGAAAGCAAAAAGGTGTTTTTCATGAATGTACTGGAAAACTTGAGGTCCAGATAAACTTTTTGGTCTGTCAAGACTTTATTATGGCAGATGACCAACTACCTACCCTCATGTATCCAAGACATGGTTGTACTTTGTGTAGTGAAGACAACTGAGAAACATAATAAACCAATATTCCAGTTTCATGATAAGAGAAGAAGTGGACCAGGCAGTATGATACAGTGGTTAAATTGATGAAAACTACTACTGACGTTTGTGTAAATAAATCATACATTTCCCTTTTCCATAGCCAGAGGTTGAACCATTATGTGACATTCATTTTTTCATTTCATTTCCAGCTAGTTTCAGTTTTCTAAATTATTTCTTACATTTTTCATATATATATATATATATATATATATATATATATATATATATATATGCCTTCACCCTCTCAATCAATACCCTCCCATATAATTTACCAGGAATACTCAACAAACTTATACCTCTGTAATTTGAGCACTCACTCTTATCCCCTTTGCCTTTGTACAATGGCACTATGCAAGCATTCCGCCAATCCTCAGGCACCTCACCATGAGTCATACATACATTAAATAACCTTACCAACCAGTCAACAATACAGTCACCCCCTTTTTTAATAAATTCCACTGCAATACCATCCAAACCTGCTGCCTTGCCGGCTTTCATCTTCCGCAAAGCTTTTACTACCTCTTCTCTGTTTACCAACTCATTTTCCCTAACCCTCTCACTTTGCACACCACCTCGGGGCCTGAACATGCAGGAGGGTGAAAGGAGGGCAAGGAATAGAGTGAATTGGAGCGATGTGGTATACAGGGGTTGACGTGCTGTCAGTGGATTGAATCAAGGCATGTGAAGCGTCTGGGGTAAACCATGGAAAGCTGTGTAGGTATGAATATTTGCGTGTGTGGACGTGTGTATGTACATGTGTATGGGGGGGGGGGGGGTTGGGCCATTTCTTTCGTCTGTTTCCTTGCGCTACCTCATATATATATATATATATATATATTATCCCTGGGGATAGGGGATTAAGAATACTTCCCACGTATTCCCTGCGTGTCGTAGAAGGCGACTAAAAGGGGAGGGAGCGGGGGGCTGGAAATCCTCCCCTCTCATTTTTTTTTTTTTTTAATTTTCCAAAAGAAGGAACAGAGAATTGGGCCAGGTGAGGGTATTCCCTCAAAGGCCCAGTCCTCTGTTCTTAATGCTACCTCGCTAACGCGGGAAATGGCGAATAGTTTAAAAGAAAAAAGAAAGATATATATATATATATATATATTATCCCTGGGGATAGGGGAGTAAGAATACTTCCCATGCATTCCTCACGTGTCGTAGAAGGCGACTAGAGGGGACGGAAGCAGGGGGCCAGAAATCCTCCCCTCCTTGTATTTTAACTTTCTAAAATGGGAAACAGAAGAAGGAGTCACACAGGGAGTGCTCATCCTCCTCATAGGCTCAGATTGGGGTGTCTAAATGTGTGTGGATGTAACCAAGATGAGAAAAAAGGAGAGATAGGTAGTATGTTTGAGGAAAGGAACCTCGATGTTTTGGCTCTGAGTGAAACGAAGCTTAAGGGTAAAGGGGAAGAGTGGTTTGGGAATGTCTTGGGAGTAAAGTCGGGGGTTAGTGAGAGGACAAGAGCAAGGGAAGGAGTAGCACTACTCCTGAAACAGGAGTTGTGGGAGTATGTGATAGAATGTAAGAAAGTAAATTCTAGATTAATATGGGTAAAACTGAAAGTTGATGGAGAGAGATGGGTGATTATTGGTGCATATGCACCTGGGCATGAGAAGAAAGATCATGAGAGGCAAGTGTTTTGGGAGCAGCTGAATGAGTGTGTTAGTGGTTTTGATGCACAAGACCAGGTTATAGTAATGGGTGATTTGAATGCAAAGGTGAATAATGTGGCAGTTGAGGGAATAATTGGTATACATGGGGTGTTCAGTGTTGTAAATGGAAATGGTGAAGAGCTTGTAGATTTATGTGCTGAAAAAGGACTGGTGATTGGTAATAACTGGTTTAAAGAGCGAGATATGCATAAGTATACATATGTAAGTAGGAGAGATGGCCAGAGAGCGTTATTGGATTACGTGAATTGACAGGCGCACAAAAGAGAGACTTTTGGATGTTAATGTGCTGAGAGGTGCAACTGGAGGGATGTGTGATCATTATCTTGTGGAGGCGAAGGTGAAGATTTGTATGGGTTTTCAGAAAAGAAGGGAGAATGTTGGGGTGAAGAGGGTGGTGAGAGTAAGTGAGCTTGGGAAGGAGACTTGTGTAAGGAAGTACCAGGAGAGACTGAGTACAGAATGGAAAAAGGTGAGAACAAAGGAGGTAAGGGGAGTGGGGGAGGAATGGGATGTATTTAGGGAAGCAGTGATGGCTTGCGCAAAAGATGCTCGTGGCATGAGAAGCGTGGGAGGTGGGTTGATTAGAAAGGGTAGTGAGTGGTGGGATGAAGAAGTAAGATTATTAGTGAAAGAGAAGAGAGAGGCATTTGGACGATTTTTGCAGGGAAAAAATGCAAATGAGTGGGAGATGTATAAAAGAAAGAGACAGGTCAAGAGAAAGGTGAAAGAGGTGAAAAAGAGGGCAAATGAGAGTTGGGGTGAGAGAGTATCATTAAATTTTAGGGAGAATAAATAGATGTTCTGGAAGGAGGTAAATAAAGTGCATAAGACAAGGGAGCAAATGGGAACTTCAGTGAAGAGGGATAATGGGGAGGTGATAACAAGTAGTGGTGATGCGAGAAGGAGATGGAGTGAGTATTTTGAAGGTTTGTTGAATGTGTTTGATGATAGAGTGGCAGATATAGGGTGTTTTGGTCGAGGTAGTGTGCAAAGTGAGAGGGTTAGGGAAAATGATTTGGTAGATCGAGAAGAGGTAGTAAAAGCTTTGCGGATGATGAAAGCTGGCAAGGCAGCAGGTTTGGATGGTATTGCAGTGGAATTTATTAAAAAAGGGGGTGACTGTAGTGTTGACTGGTTGGTAAGGTTATTTAATGTATGTATGATTCATGGTGAGGTGCCTGAGGATTGGCGGAATGAGTGCATAGTGCCATTGTACAAAGGCAAAGGGGATAAGAGTAAGTGCTCAAATTACAGAGGTATAAGTTTGTTGAGTATTCCTGGTAAATTATATGGGAGGGTATTGATTGAGGGTGAAGGCATGTACAGAGCATCAGATTGGGGAAGAGCAGTGTGGTTTCAGAAGTGGTAAAGGATGTGTGGATCAGGTGTTTGCTTTGAAGAATGTATGTGAGAATTACTTAGAAAAGCAAATGGATTTATATGTAGCATTTATGGATCTGGAGAAGGCATAAGATAGAGTTGATAGAGATGCTCTGTGGAAGGTACTAAGAAAATATGGTGTGGGAGGCAAGTTGTTAGAAGCAGTGAAAAGTTTTTATCGAGGATGTAAGGCATGTGTACGTGTAGGAAGAGAGGAAAGTGATTGGTTCTCAGTGAATGTAGGTTTGCGGCAGGGGTGTGTGATGTCTCCATGGTTGTTTAATTTGTTTATGGATGGGGTTGTTAGGGAGATGAATGCAAAAGTTTTGGAAAGAGGGGCAAGTATGAAGTCTGTTGGGGATGAGAGAGCTTGGGAAGTGAGTCAGTTGTTGTTCGCTGATGATACAGCGCTGGTGGCTGATTCATGTGAGAAACTGCAGAAGCTGGTGACTGAGTTTGGTAAAGTGTGTGGAAGAAGAAAGTTAAGAGAAAATGTGAATAAGAGCAAGGTTATTAGGTACAGTAGGGTTGAGGGTCAAGTCAATTGGGAGGTGAGTTTGAATGGAGAAAAACTGGAGGAAGTGAAGTGTTTTAGATATCTGGGAGTGGATCTGGCAGCGGATGGAACCATGGAAGCGGAAGTGGATCATAGGGTGGGGGAGGGGGCGAAAATTCTGGGAGCCTTGAAGAATGTGTGGAAGTCAAGAACATTATCTCGGAAAGCAAAAATGGGTATGTTTGAAGGAATAGTGGTTCCAACAATGTTGTATGGTTGCGAGGCGTGGGCTATGGATAGAGTTGTGCGCAGGAGGATGGATGTGCTGGAAATGAGATGTTTGAGGACAATGTGTGGTGTGAGGTGGTTTGATCGAGTAAGTAACGTAAGGGTAAGAGAGATGTGTGGAAATAAAAAGAGCGTGGTTGAGAGAGCAGAAGAGGGTGTTTTGAAATGGTTCGGGCACATGGAGAGAATGAGTGAGGAAAGATTGACCAAGAGAATATATGTGTCGGAGGTGGAGGGAACGAGGAGAAGAGGGAGACCAAATTGGAGGTGGAAAGATGGAGTGAAAAAGATTTTGTGTGATCGGGGCCTGAACATACAGGAGGGTGAAAGGGGGGCAAGGAATAGAGTGAATTGGAGCGATGTGGTATACCGGGGTTGACGTGCTGTCAGTGGACTGAATCAAGGCATGTGAAGCGTCTGGGGTAAACCATGGAGGGCTGTGTAGGTGTGTATATTTGCGTGTGTGGACGTATGTATATACATGTGTATGGGGGGGGGGCCATTTCTTTCGTCTGTTTCCTTGCGCTACCTCGCAAACGCGGGAGACAGCGACAAAGTATAAAATATATATAATATAAAATATATATATATATATATATATATATATATATATATATATATATATATATATATATATATATATATATATATCATATACATATATATACATATATAATCTATCCCTGGGGATAGGGGAGAAAGAATACTTCCCACGTATTCCCTGCGTGTCGTACAAGGGGAGGGAGCGGGGGCTGGAAATCCTCCCCTCTCACTTTTTTTTTTTAATTTTCCAAAAGAGGGAACAGAGAAGGGGGCCAGGTGAGGATATTCCCTCAACGGCCCAGTCATCTGTTCTCAACACTACCTCGCTAATGCGGGAAATGGTGAATAGTATGAAAAAAAAAAAAAATCTATATCTATTATACATATACAGTTGCACAATACTTACAGCATGACGCAAGAGAGATTTGTCAGAGGGTGCTGTCCAACTGACTGAAAGAGTTCGTGCCGTTGAACTTCTTAATCTCATGTGTGGTAGCTCAGGAAGAGTGATCTCAGTTGTTGTAGGACTATCCATACTCACATAGCTATCCCTTGAAGAAGTTCTTACCCAAAACTGTAAAGGAAGAATAAGAAGTGTGTGTTTATTACTCAAATCAATGCTACTAATAAAAGATTAAGCAAAGAATTTCTTCTTTAAATAAATTATCTTTGTACTAATTTGAGATCATGGGAGTTCTTATAAGAAATTAATTCTACATTATTTCTTTCACACTATACATGAGATATCCCACAATAAAGCACCAAACTTACATGAAATAAAGACTTAATGAAAAATGAATTAATATTAATCTTTTTTTTTCCCAAACTATTCGCCATTTCCCGCATTAACGAGGTAGCGTTAAGAACGGAGGACTGGGCCTTTGAGGGAACATCCTCACCTGGCCCCCTTCTCTGTTCCTTCTTTTGGAAAATTAAAAAAACGAGAGGGGAGGATTTCCAGCCCCTCGCTCCCTCCCCTTTTAGTCGCCTTCTACGACACGCAGGGAATACGTGGGAAGTATTCTTTCTCCCCTATCCCCAGGGATAAAATATTAATAATAATATTAATCTACAGTCTATATTCCTTTTCTTTCATACCTGATCACCGTTTCCCACATCATAAAGGTAAAGCCAGGAACAGACAAAAAAAGATTACTTTCACTCATTCATATTTCACCTATATATGATATTAGGATGTAAACACTGTGCAAAAGAGAAGAGAACAAATTGGAACATTGGTGAAGGGGGCAAGAGGGGAAGTGACAACAGGTAGCGATGAATTGAACATTCTGAAAGACTGTTAAACGAGTTTGATCACAGAGTGGCAGATGTAGGGTGTATGGGTCGGATTGGTGAGAGAAGTGAGAGAGTAATGGAGAGTGGTTTGGTGAAGAGAGAAGAGATGGTGAAAGCCTTGTATAAGATGAAATGTGGCAAGGTGGCTGGAGTGGATGGTAATGCATCTGAATTTATCAAGAAAGGGGGTGACTGTGTTGTTTATTGGTAGGTATGGATATTCAATGTATGTATAGATCATGGTGAAGTGCCTGAGGATTGGTGGAATGCATGTTCAGTGCCATTTTATAAAGGCAAAAGGGATAAAGGTGAGTGTTCAAACTAGAGGCATATGTTGGTTGAATATACCTAGTAAGTTAAATGGAAGAGTACTGACCAAGAGGCTGAAGGCATGTACAGAGCATCAGGTTGGGAAGGAACAGCATGGTTTCAGCAATGGTAGATGTGTGGATCACGTGTTTGCTTTAAAGAATGTGTGTGAAATACTTAGAAAAACAGATGGATTTGTATGTGGGATTTATGTAACTGGAGGGCATATGATCAGGATAGAGAGAGATGCTTTGAAGAAAGTCTGAAGAATATGCAGTGTAGGAGGAAAGCTGCTAGAAGCAGTGAAAAGTTTTATCAAGGGTGTAAGGCAGGTACATGGGTAGGAAGAGGGGAGAGTGAATGGATCCAAGTGAACACTGCTCTGCAGCAGGGGTGTGTAATGTCACCAAGACTGTTTAATTTGTTCTTGGATGGTATGGTGAGTGAAATAAATGTGAGAGTTTTGGAGAAAGAGCAAATAGCAGTCAGTGGGGGATGAAAGAGCCTGGGAAGTGTCAGTTGTTGTTTGCTGTTGATACAGCACTGACGGCAGATTCGAGTAAGAAACTGCAGAGGTTGGTGACTGAGCTTGGAAGTGTGTGTGGAAGGAGAAAGTTGAGAGATTGTGAATAAAAGCAAGATTTTTAGGTTCAGTAAGGGTGAGGAATGGGTTAGCTGGAGTGTGAGTCTGAATGGAGAAAAATTGGAGGTGATTGTGTTATTGGCTGCTTATTTAGGATTTTTAATTTATGTATGGATCACAGAAGGACCTGACAACTGGCGGAATGCCTGTATAGTGCCACTGTATAAGGGCAAGGGAGACAAAGGTGTGTGTTCAAAGCACAAAGGGATACACCAGTTGTATGTACCTCATATGTTGTATAAGAGAATGGGGATGGAAAGGGTAGTGGCATGCACAGAGCATCAGATTGGGGAAGACCAATGTGGTGTCAGGAGTGGTAGAGGGTGTGTGGATCACATGTCTGCTCTGAAAAATGTGTGAAAAATGCTTACAGAAACAGACGAATCTGTGTAGCATTTATGGATCTGAAGCAAGTAAATAACATGGTCCACTGATATGCTTTGCAAAAGGTGTTACAGATATATGGTGTGGGAAGAAAATTATCAGATGCAGTGAGGAATTTCTATTAAGAGAGTAAGGTCTGTGTGCATGAAAGAATAAAGGAGTGGAAGTGGTTTCAAGAGACCAGTCAATACATATGTCAAATTCCTAACTGACTTACTGGATAGAGTATGGGAAATAGGAAGACTGCACAGAGGCAAGTAATGTTCTTGAGCCTGAATTATTAAATTTTTCTAAAGTACTAAAAAACTTAATACAAATTAGAAAGAAACAGGTAAGTACCTCATATTTAGTGTTAGGATGAAGTTTATCAATTCTACACTTTATTTCTTGAGTACTGTTGACCTCAGGACGGATGGGCCCAAAAGTGGAGCCTCCTCCTCGCCAACGAATTTCATATAACTGTTCTTCATGGGGTTTAAAACTAACTTCAATTTCCTCTGGAGATAATGCCATAGCTGTTACTTTGTCTACACTTTTTGGTGCTGGAAGTAAAAACATTGTTAATAAATAAAAGGCATTCTAAAAATGACTTTTACTATTACTAGAGGAATAATTTTGTATCTTATAAACATATCCATACTACATATAAGACCCATATTTTCTGAATACTATAAATAAATGTGGGCATATTCTAGACAACTACAAATTCACAAACATCTATAGTCTCTTCCTCTCTGAAATAACACAAAAATAACAAAAAAATACATGTTTATTTCAAAAGTAAATATATGAATCAAGATGTAATCAAAAAGGGCTTCAGAGTTTTACAGTATGCATGTAACCCAAGTAAGAGTAATCTACACCTGCTCAGTTTCAAGATTTGGAGAAGCACATCTGTATTAACATTTGAAGGGGTTCAAAAGAATCCTGTGTAGTAGCTTGTAGACAGTCACTGGCCTGGGAGGTGTAGTGAGTCAGCATTCAAGTGGCTGTCAAGATGAACATCTCAGACCCATTTAGCTGTTTGTTCTTACTGCCCTAACCACATATCTCTACTTGTCACACATAACACTTGACAACACTAAACTCATGCAACTTATTCTTTGTCACTAGATTTTCCTGTGATGAAAGCAACGTGCAAGCCATGCCTTTTTGGCAAAATAGAAGGATTAAGAGACAAAAGTAGTAGGTAAGAACATGCAACAGAAGCATTAAGTGTAAACATTTGGTAGAAGCAGTAGGTAGGAACAAGAGGTGGGAGCATTAGGTAAATGTAGTAAGTTAGAGCACTGGTAAAGAACATTATATAGCCACATTAGACAGAAGTAGTAGGTAGGCACATTAAGCAGAAGCCTTGCCCTAAAGTTATTGTTATGGGTGAGGCTCTAAAGCCTATGAAGTGGCACTGGAGTTCACCATCTAAGGAGACTCTTTTGCCATGGAGTCAATGATATAGGTACAAAACACATCCTGAATAAATGATGCCTGAATTAAAGATAACTTATGAAGAAAAAGAAAAGCTCTTCATCATTCAAGAACAAAGAAAGATAAAGGAATGTTCTTATAATTCCATTCCTTGTGCTGACTGTGTAAACACATATTAGTTTTTTGACATGAGGGGGACCATATCTATATAGTTGGCTTAATCAAATGCTGAAGATGAGAATGGGTTGGAAGTCTGGTGGAAACCTTAAAAAAATGTAAACATCTAGAAGCAACTATATACAAAGAAAGAAGTAAAGTTCAAGAAATACTCGGTTATAAGAAGTAAAGTTCAAACAGATATTTGCCAGAAATGTCAGATTAAGAGATAAGGCACAATAAGAAGTTCAAAACAGTGTTTGCCATAAATGTAAGGTTAAGCGATAAGGCACAAGTATAAATATCACCCCACTTATACAATCAGGATATACAATTACACACAAACAAATGCAATAATTCAAAGAAATTTCTACCTTTTTCATGAAATATTACATTCAGACTCAAAATAAAAAATGATATACCTTTGTCTTTTGTCTTAAATTCAGAACTTGGACCTGGGAAAGACTTGATTCCTAATCTCTGGTTGTACACTGTCTCTACAGCACTTCGAAATATGTATTCTGTATATGGCTGTAGTTCATTAACAGTTATAACATTATCCATACTTTTCTGAAACAGAAATTACCAGTTTAAACAAAGAAAATGTAAAATGATAATTGAAAAGGAATAAACTGATTAAACAAGCAATCTAATTACAAATATACACACAGTAGAGTTTCACTTAAGCATAAAAAATTTCAACCTACCATTAGCTGACAGTGGGTTGTATTAATGGAGCAGGAGGTTGAATTTGAGTCTGAAACAGGAGCATAATACAATATGTATGTAACAGGAGGCAA
Source organism: Panulirus ornatus (assembly GCF_036320965.1). Lineage (NCBI taxonomy): Eukaryota > Metazoa > Arthropoda > Malacostraca > Decapoda > Palinuridae > Panulirus > Panulirus ornatus. Next base: position 2,902,881 of record NC_092287.1, read on the forward strand.
CGTTATTGATCTGCAGCCATCAGACTTAGCTTCAGGGGCCAATAGCATAATGGCGATTGCAGTTTCCCGACTACCAACCAACTTTGGTTTATTTGTATAATTGGATGTTACAAGGCATTCTGTGTCTGGAAGAAAATATAAATAACATCTGGTTACTCTCATTGGTACTATGAAGATAGGTGAAGTGAAGCCATACTGTATACACCTGGAGCAATCAAAATAAAACTGGTGCTTTTACACAGCCCATACTGACTCTCATATCTCGTCTGTTGCTTGGTAAAAACAGTAGCTGCATTCATATATGCTCTGCCTCCTCTAGGAAACTCTAGTGTATTCAACAGTCTCAAATTTTGCAAAAGCACATAAGGATGTAAAATGAGCCTGACTTTGGAAAACATCTGCATTGTACATCTAAAATACAGATTTTCCCAAAGTTCTAATCTACTTACATCATAATGTGTTTTCACTCAATCTTAAAGACAATGTACACTTTCTTGTTAGCTAGAACATTCAAAATTCTCAATAACCTATCTAAACATAAAATTGGTTTACATGCTCTCCTATTCTCTAAATCCCCCTCAATCCTTTTTACAGTGTCAGTCAAAATTCTACTTCACACCTTATCACCATTTTGAACATACTTATTTCTCTGCAGTTCTTGCATCTGTGCTAACTCCCTTTACCTTAAGAAAACAACTACCACTACTATCTAAATATCTGGCACCTGTCCACTAATTTGTGAAGTCAATCATATCTTCAAGACCTATCTATATCCAGTTTCCTATACCATTTCACTACCTCGCTCATAAAAAAACAGGAGAAAATACTCCCAAACACTGAATCTGAAAAGCTGAGGTTGAAGCATAAAATAAGCAACGTGTGGAGGTATATTATAATAAACATACTTGATTGCCGTTTCCTGCATTAGCAAAGTAGAGCCAGGAAACAGAAAGAGCCATCCACTCACATACACATATATAAACATATATATATAACATAAAAACCTCCAACAGCCAGGACCGAACCATGGCCCATCCACTCATATACACGTATATATACATACTGATGTATACATATATATACATACACATATGCAGACACATACATACATACACAGGTACATATTCATACTTGCTTGCCTTCATCCATTCCTGTCACTACCCCATCCCACAGGAAACAGCATCAATTACTAGCCTCTGCTTCAGCGAGGTAGCACCAGCTAAACAGACAAAAAAGGCAACAACTTGTTCACATTCAGTCTCTAGCTGTCATGTGTAATGCACCAAAACCACAGCTGCCTATCCACATCCAGGCCCCACAGACCTATCCATGGTTTAACCCACATGCTTCACATGCCCTGGTTCAGTCCAGTGATAGCATGTCTACTCCGGTATACAACATCCTTCCAATTCACTCTATTCCTTGCAAGCCTCTCACCCTCCTGTATGTTCAGGCCCCGATCACCCAAAATCTTTTCCTCTCCATCTCTCCACCTCCAACTTAGTCCCTTAGTTCTCCTTGTTCCCTCCACTTGACACATATATCCTCTTTATCAACCTTTCCTCATCATTCTCTCCATATCTCCAAACCATTTCAACACACCCCCCTCTGCTCTCTCAACACACTCTTTTTATTACCACAGATCTCTCTTACCCTTTCATTACTTACTCGATCAAACAAAAGTTTCTAGGATCTTTGGGATAATCAACCATCAGCACATTCAAAGTGTTGGCATGAATTTAAATGGTGCCCAATGTCTGAATAAGATAATCATAAAGTATTCAGATCATCTATCAAAATATGTAAAAGAAGTAATCAAAATACAACTTCAGGAATCATCTTGCTGTATATCTTAGGTGCAGATAATAGAATAAGGGGAGATTTGAATTGGGCACCCCTTACCTGGCATAGGTTGTGTGGCAAGGTCAACTGGGGCAAGAGATGAAGCATTGTGGAGTGGCTGAAAGTGCAAGTCTTCAGGCACCAACACTCCAGTCTTGGGCAGCCACAAGAGGGTTTGGTTGGTTGCAGTAAAGCAATATAGATGTGAAAAGTCAACTGCTATTTCAGTACAGGAACCTGGGAGCCACAGTAAAAAATCTTATCAAATAATGCTGTAATTTTCTCTATCAATGGAAAGTTTAAACATTTTATATATACTGATATGTGATATAGCAGTGATAGTAATAATAGCCTAAAAATTATGAGGATAAACTAATGAGATATCTCTACAATGAAGACTTACCATATCCATATTCTTCAGGCATAAAAATTGCTTCACAGAAGCATCCAGATATATCAGTCTTGTACACTACTGTGGACCTCGGAATATCTGGGGACAGTCCAGATGCAACAAAGTATATTGACAGGTCTGATGTGTTTGTGGTGTCAAGGGCAATGCCACCACCCAGAACAGGTGATTTCATGCAATTACAGTCCAAATTCCTGAAAATCATAAAAATGCATGGTGATTATATAATACCAGTAATCCTTAACTAAATTGATTCATGTAGATATAAATTAGGATAACTTTATAAATAATTTAATAATGGTGATTTTCACAATTTAGATATAAAAATTCTAATCTTTCATACCTATTCCCTTTTGCGGTGACCCTGTTATAAACCAACTTATCAAATCTCTCTCCATCCACTGGCAATATTTGTTTCCTCCCTTCTTTATCTCATTCAAGAAAAACTAAAAGAAAATACAATTTGTTTTGGCCATGAATCTTGAAACTTTGAAGAATCAATCAGATGTTTATCATTTTAATTCATCATCTCTGAAGATAAAACTGTGTAAGCTGTTCTCAAGTTCCTATTTTCATCAATTATGCTATAACACCTCCTTTGAAACAAATCTTTTCTCCAGCTGAGAGGGTGGTCAATTCCAAAAATCACTCCAAACTGCTTCAATGACCCATAATGGACACTCAAAGGACTATTTTTCACACAATTTCATAACAAACATGTCCAGATGCAGCCTATATTGCAAGAAAAAATCATGGAAAGTCCTACTCATTCCTCTTCCGCTATCACCATCAACCTATCCAGGTACTCACTATATACAAGATGTTACTTTATTTTGACCACCTGCAGATTCAGAGATGAAAGGAAGAAGCTGGTGGCATTTAGAAGCCTGGCATGACCATTACAGTAGACAGGGGTCTTGATGGAATAGCTGGTGATGTACAGATGTCTCCCACAGTGGGCTGTAATTAACTATAAACTCTTACCTTTCCTCATTAAAAACATTTTGCAGAGTGTTTGAAGACAAACTTGTTGCTAACAACTGAAGACCTCTATGACTTTCTTGAAGCATGAACACTTGACTGGAATACAAAATAATAAAAATAAAATGTAACTAAAATATTCACAATACTCATTAGGAAGCAGTAACTTCCTAATGTTAGAAAACATGAATATCTTTGAATGGGGCTAAAATTATCAACAAGTCAATTACAATTCATTAGAAAAACATATTGTAAAAACATGTAAGAAAGAAACAATAAGAAAAAATCTAACCTAGTCATGGGAGACAGTAAGAATTTCTTGATATGGCCAGTCATGTTGATTTTGTTAACTAATTTTCTACTCTTCTGTCCAATATTGAGAGTGTGAATCTTAATTTCATCAGATTCTACTGGCTGTCTTTCAGCCCACACAATCACTTCACCAATCCAGTCTACTGCTAAGCCAACGCCAACACCATCAAGCCGCAAAAGCTAAAAAGAGAAAACATATTGAACATCAAAAAAAAAAATGTAAACGTCATCAAGCTAACTTGCCACTTGCCCTTATCCTGTGTAGTTATTCTTGCTGCAACTAGCATTACTACAGGTGTTTAAGGAGAAAAAAAGTAAAACTGCCAGTCATATAAAAAAAGTTTGAAAATTCTGTTTAAGATATCACTATAATCACCAACATTCATAAAAAAAGTTTGAAAATTCTATCTAAAAATATCACTATAATCAAGTTTCAATTACCCCCAATGTCAAGTCAGCCAGCCATCAACCTACTCCCTCCACACTGCTCTAGCTTAGGTCTGGGAAAGGCTAGATTTATTCATGAATAAGTTTAGAAGGGATGAGTTAGCTTTCAAATTTTTGATGTTAGAATGAAACCATGATGTGATTTGATTTATCTATCATGTTTTCAGTAACTGTGTACATTTCTCATGTTTATTTTTCATTAATCAAAATGTCAACAGTAAACTTGCCATGCTTGATATTCTCTGTGAGTGTCATGCCTTTTTATTTTTATGTCCGCCGACAACAGACATGTGGGAATCACATGTTAGGAGATCATTATGACCTTAATAAATGAAGTGTACATGACAGTATATACAAATGTCTAAACAGCTACTTGATTGTAAAGATGGCTAAAGAGATGGGGGTCTCACTCGTGTAAGCTCTCTTCCCATACTGTACAAATAAATAATTACATTTTTTCATACATGATCACCATTTCCTGCATTAGCAAGGTATCACACCTAGAACAAACGGAGGACATATCTGCTCAATCCATTCTCCTGCTGTCATGTGTAATGCATCGAAACCACAGCTCCCTATCCACAACCAGGCCTCTCAGACCTTTCCATGGTTTACCCTGGATGCTTCACATGTCTTAAATTCAGTCCATTGACAGTACATCGACCCCTGTATAACACATTGTTCCAATTCACTCTAACCAGTGCAAGCTGTTCACCCTCCTACATGTTCAGGCTCCAATCGCTCAAAATCCTTTTCATTTCATTCCTTCATCTCTATTTTGGTCTCCCTGTTCTCCTTCTGTACACAAAACTTCTTTCGATACTGTTTTTTCAAAATTCTTTATACTGCTCATGTCCAATGAAAGGACCAGAAGACATGGTTTTTTGAGATGCGGAACGTTTGCCAATAAACAATTGCCTGGATTCTCTCCCTCTGTAAAAATATGCAGGACTTCAGGAGTCTCCAAGATAGTACCCTCCAGGGAAAAATAATCTTGAAATGTTGGTTCTACTGCTGGAGCATGACAAATTTTTTGTACACTCTTTTCTATAGGATTCTTTGGCAAAATTACGAGGTGAGGGCAATTGAAGGGTCAACTTAAAAAGTAGGTTTTGAGTCAATGGACAGCATTATTTTTAAGCTAGACTCTTCTCTTGCAGTCACCTTCTTTCCTGGTCTACTGTCCCATAAGGAAGCAGATTCACTTTCCTATAATCTTTGTAGTCAGAAATCAAGCTGCAGGTAGGAAGCAGAAGGCTGCAGCTTGATGACTTGGTTAGTTGCCTGAGGTGGATGTAACTTATCTAGTGATTACAGCATTATTCTTGTGCAGAATGTTTACAATGTCACATGGAGAAAAACTGGAGGAAGTGAAGTGTTTTAGATATCTGGGAGTGGATCTGTCAGCGGATGGAACCATGGAAGCGGAAGTGGATCATAGGGTGGGGGAGGGGGCGAAAATTTTGGGAGCCTTGAAAAATGTGTGGAAGTCGAGAACATTATCTCGGAAAGCAAAAATGGGTATGTTTGAAGGAATAGTGGTTCCAACAATGTTGTATGGTTGCGAGGCGTGGGCTATGGATAGAGATGTGCGCAGGAGGATGGATGTGCTGGAAATGAGATGTTTGAGGAAAATGTGTGGTGTGAGGTGGTTTGATCGAGTAAGTAACGTAAGGGTAAGAGAGATGTGTGGAAATAAAAAGAGCGTGGTTGAGAGAGCAGAAGAGGGTGTTTTGAAATGGTTTGGGCACATGGAGAGAATGAGTGAGGAAAGATTGACCAAGAGGATATATGTGTCGGAGGTGGAGGGAACGAGGAGAAGAGGGAGACCAAATTGGAGGTGGAAAGATGGAGTGAAAAAGATTTTGTGTGATCAGGGCCTGAACATGCAGGAGGGTGAAAGGAGGGCAAGGAATAGAGTGAATTGGAGCGATGTGGTATACAGGGGTTGACGTGCTGTCAGTGGATTGAATCAAGGCATGTGAAGCGTCTGGGGTAAACCATGGAAAGCTGTGTAGGTATGTATATTTGCGTGTGTGGACGTGTGTATGTACATGTGTATGGGGGGGGGTTGGGCCATTTCTTTCGTCTGTTTCCTTGCGCTACCTCGCAAACGCGGGAGACAGCGACAAAGTATAAAAAAAAAAAAAAAAAAAAACATTTTTGCACGCATTAAGTCTGGATGTGGCATTTCTAATCTTCTTTTCCTTAACCCAGTGGCCATGAGAGTAACTGCATGAAGTGAGGACAAGAAGAGAGTACCTTGAAAGTATATTTTTCAATGACTTAAAGCCAACTTTTTAAAACCCATTATTAGTGATATAGTATACGTGTCTTTATCAAAGCACCGGTCCAAAAGATGACACAATAGTACAATCTATGATGAAAGCCCTTTCCTCCCCACTGACAAAAAATTTTCTAAAGCAAATACTTTCTTCATTGTAAAAATAGCAACAAAAATAATAGCTGAAGCATGAGTAGATATCACTTTTTTGTATATTTCATTATGTACTAAATTAGCACATACTACCTACAATTACCAGCTAAGAGATGCAGCAGTAATATCAGTCCATAGGACAGACATCATTGAAATCAAATTTACAGATAATCTAATCACTATAAAGCCCAAGTTTCATCGTAAGAAGTTCTATTATTCCAAGATCATATTTTACTTTAAGTTGACAGAAGTTTTTTAAAAATTGCAGTATCATATTTCATAAAAACTGAGACTATACAGAACAAATGAAAATCATATGGTAAATCAAAGTACTATACACACCCTTTGAGTGAAGTTTGTTTTCATGTCAGTCAAATATATGTCTGAATTCATGTCCATCCAGGCAAAAGATGAATTCTTCAGAAGAGGTGTCACCCACTGTACTCTGGAATCCTCATTCAGTATTTCTATTTCTTCTTGAAGATCTGCATCAAGCTTGATAAGTGACTTGTCACTCACCACAAGGAGTAATGGAGTTGGCATATGCTGTTGAAGATCTTCCAGAACTTCAGAACTGTAAGGTCCTTTACCCATCTCATTGACTGCTGCCACCTGGAAAAGTTGTGCACATCCAATACACCCAAATGTTATCAAATACCACCAAAACTGACTTTTCAACAGTTACTGCTTCAATAAAAAGTAATATACAATCCTTTAACATTCTTCAATATGATATGCACATACAAAGGATTCTTACCTTGAACTTATAGATTTGGTCAAAACTAAGGTTTTCAATCATCAGGTGGTTCAGGTTGCCATCCATCTCAACACTTTTGCATTTCTCTCCATCTCCTGATGTACAGTAGATTACCTCATAACTTGTAATCTTACCATTTGGCTTCTCAGGAGGAGACCAACGCAAATGGATCTTAGCAACAGCATCCTGTCAACATGGACCAATTAAAGAAATGTATCACAGAGATAATCTCTATAATCTCATTATATTTCCATTCCTAAGGTGATGTCAGATCATAGTACAGGGTGTCTCAAAAGTCTAGACCCAAAGAAGAATTCATCATTTACCTTTAGTTCAGCAAACATTCATGTTGCATTTCATGAACTGGGGTAAAAATATTCATAAATATTGGACAGCACTAATGAGTATGTGAAAGCCAATTAACCTCTTGATTCCAGATTTTTGAAACATTCAGGAATTTTGCAATATACCACATGAAGTACATTTTATCTATGAACTGCAAACCTGAATTTTCTGCACAAATGTCCTCAGATCTTGTGGAGCCTCAGGTAAGGTTGCTGGTGTTCTGAGGGTTTTCACAAGTCTTGCACCTACACTCCAGTCTGTAATGCCCCTCACAGACACCTTGAGTAAAGAATAGGGTGGCAGTGTTCCTTCATAGGGAACACTACTATGGTTTGTAAGGAATGCCTTTTTATTACTACCATTATCAATTATGACTTCATAAATAAGGTTGCCATAGTTAACATTGGTGACAGGTTCCCATTCAAGAACAAAGTCTTCCCATGTGCCTTTAACTACAACAGAGCTTGCGTCTACTTGGTCAGGAATCACAACTGGCTTCTCAATACCATCTGAAAATAATAACAGTACAACAGACTGGCAGGAAGGATATAAAAAAAGCAATGAGAGAAATGAGGAACACATTAAGTGATGATGCATCATGGAAGTATGGTGAAGAAATTAGGGCTGGAGCCCTAAGAAAATTAAGAAAGAAAACAATGGGAATCTGCACACACAAAGGAGCCCATTAGTACAAGCTAGAAAGATGGGCAGTCTAAAATTTGGATCTGAAATAAGGACAGTAAACTGAGTTAGAAATTAAGGATGTGAGGTCAAAGTATGATAATACTTTGGATGAAGTTCTGAGATCAAAAAGACACATGGAAAGGATGAGTGACTGAAGTGTAAAAGAGAGATAAAGAAAAAGAAATGAGGGAAAGCAATCATAAATAGGATGATAAAAATGATGAACAATGTGACTGAAGAGATTTTTAACTTGCAGAATTATATGGAGCTGTGCAAGGTGAGAGATGCATACAGAATGTTCTGCATGAGACAACTCACCCTACACTGCATAGACAGACAGCATAACTGAATGAAGTAGACAGACAATCAAATTAAGTCTTAACTTTCAGATAAAAGCAGATTCTTTATAAGATTATACCATCTAGTAGGTAATGAATATTTACAAAGCACAAAATTACAAATAATCTGCTTTTAAAATAACAACCTTCAGTTCACTTAAATCTAAATTACCATTATATTTACAAATTACATATCTATAAAGAAAATAAATAGAGCTAACTTAACATACTCCGCAAAATATCATAAAGGCATAATTATCAGAACAACAAATAACTAAAATACGTTACCAGGCATTGGCTGGAGGTTAGGAAGCACTATTGTAAAGTGAGAAACTTCCAAATTAGAAGTGTGAAGAGCAGCAGAATTGTTGAGGCTGGTGTCTGAAACAACCACATCTCCATCCTCACCTAGCCAAAGCAGCCGCTCACTCAGATACCACATTGGCCCTACATTAACAAGCAGTTAAATTAGCACAGTACTGGATACTGAAGCCCTTATGTTTCAACATTACATACAAATTCATGATAATGCAAAATATGAAACCTACAAACTTACAAAATATCAAGAGTTTATCACAATAAAAACTCACAGAAAGCATATCCAATAGCTTGAACCAAATGACACATACTTATTGAAAACTTCATCAAACTCATATTCAATGAAATTAAAACTCAAAACACTATCTGAAATTTCACAGCTAATTCCTGCTATCCTACTTATTAATCACACCCTCATCCCAGAACAGCATGGGATTCTAAGCCGACAAAACCTTTTCAGCTATCCTTCTAACTGTAGGACAAAGAGGTATCCACATGATAAGTTAGACAAACATACCACCTGCGAAGGTGGAGCTATGAAAAAGAATGCATGATGACACTATAGTCATTTAATTTGTTCATACCTGGGATGGCGAGGGAGGTGTATGCAGGGATGATGCAATGAGGGGCAGGGCTGTGGTATGTTGGGGGTGGGGGAACATGGAAAGCCAATCAGCTGCTGTTTGCACATGACATGGCTTTGGTGACAGACTCAAAAATCTTGTGACAGAGTTTGGAAGAGTGTGTGAAAGGTGAAATTTGAAAGTAAGTGCTAACAAAAGTAAGGTAATGAGGTGTAGAAGGAGGATGAGACAAGATATGAATGAAAGTTTGAGTAGTAAGAACCTAGAAAGCAGAGTAGTTTAGGCACTGGGAGTGAACATGGTAGCAAATGGAACCATGAGGCAAAAGAATCAAAGGGTAGGAAAGGGGGCTAATGTCCTTGGTACAATAAGGAGTGTGAAAAGGGAGAGGCTAGGATCCATATGGCAAAGATGGGTATGTCTGAAGATACATTAGTCCCAACACTGTTGGAGCCTAAATCAATATAGATAAGAGAGGTTAATGTGTTGGAAATAAAGTGTCTGAGGACAATACAAGGTATTTGGAAGGTAGAACAAATAAGAGAGAATAACGGCAGTCAGTGCAGGCTGATTAAGGCATATGGTTTGGGTATATGGACAGGATAAGAAAGAGGAATAACTAAGTGAATCTATGTTTCAGAAGTGGTGGGAGGAAATGGGAGGGAACAAAGAAAGAGATTAAGGATGTAGTGATAGAGGCTCTGGGTAATCCAGGCCTGAACATTCAGGAGGGAAGTGGACATACATGGGAGATAATGAATTAGATCAATCAGGTATAAGGGAGGTGATGTAGTCAGTGGGATTATCCAGATGTGAAAAAGTCAAGGAAGTAGTCAAAGGGACTTGTTTGTGGATGGCAGGCTCTAATTTCAGTAGATTATACATAACTGAGAGCAGATGTGTGCAAATGAAGCCTTTGTCTGTCTGTTCCTGTTCCTATCTCACTAAAATGAAAGAAGCAATTAAGTATGAAAAAAAATAACTAACTCTATCTTATTTCAACTGGGATGATCAAGAGCATACAGTCATGCACCTTGTGGGAATCAGTCTTGCAGAATTTGGATCCCTAACTCCCCTTATGCTGAAAATGGGAAGGGAGCCCAATACCCTTCTATTCTTCTATTTGACAGTTTGAAATGTGTTGCTACTGCATAAAGGAACAAAAAATAAAGATACATACCCACTTCAACAGTGTGAGGGAGAAGCTTAGAAGGAAATCTGGTCACACTCTCTCCTAAAGATGCACCAAATAAACGACAGCCCTCTGCATCACGAACAATCCACCAAATTCGAGAACCTTCAGGATCTACAGTCAGTCCATAAACTGTATTGGAAATAAAAACATATATTCTATTAATGTAAAAAAATGAAAACTTTTGCTAGTCATTCATATTTCATGTGCCTTTTTCATAAAAAAATCATATAATACTTTTTGATGGGGTAAGAAGGAAAGAATTCTACCTCTGTATTCCCTGTGTGTTGTAGAAGGCGACTAAAAGGGGCAGGAGTTGGGGGCTGGAAATATTCTTGTATTTCACTTTCTAAATGAGGGAACAGAAGAAAGAGCCATGCAGGGAGTGTTCATCCTCCACGGAGGCTCAGGCTGGGGTGTTTAAATGTGTGTGGGTGTAACCAAGATGAGAAGAGAGGAGACAGAGTTAGTATCCTTGAAAAGAAGCCTGGATATTCTGGCTGAGTGAAACAAAGCTCATGGGTAAAGTGAAAGAATAGTTTGGAATTGTCTTTGAAGTAGAGTCAGGGATTGATGAAAAGAAGAGAGATATGAAAGGAATAGCACTACTCTTGAAGCAGGAGTTGTGGGAGTGTGTGATAGAGTGTTAGGAAGTAAATTCTAGATTGATGTGGGTAAAACTGAAAGCGGATGGAGAGAAATAGGTGATTATTAGTATTTATGCACCTGGCCATGAGAAGAAAGATTATGAAAGGCAAATGCTTTGGGAACAGATGTATTAGTGATGGGTGATTTAAATGCAAAGGTAAATAATGAGGCAGTTGAGGGTAAAATTGGAATGCATGGAGTATACAGTGTTAAGAATGGATATGTTGAACAGCTTGTGGAGTTGTATGCTGAAAAAGGACTGGTGATTGGGAACACCTGGTTTAAAAAGAGGGATATACACAGCCATGTGAATAGAAGAGATGGTCAGGAGGCATCATTGGATTACAAATCAACTGATATGCTTGTAGAAGAGACTTTTGAATGAAAATGTACTAAGTGGGGTAGATGGTGGAATGTATGATCAGTATCTTTTGGGGGCAAGGATGAGGAGTTGTAGTGATTTTTTAAAAAGGGGAAACATTGGTGGTGAGAATGAGTGAGTTTGAAAAAGAGATCTGTGTGAAGAAATCCAGGAGAGATAGAGAGTAGAATGACAAAAGGTAAGAGCATATGAAACAAGGGGAGAGGGCGAGGAATGGGAGGTATTTAGAGAAGCAAAGCTGGCATGTGCAAGAGATGCATGCGACATGCAAAAGGTAGGAGGTGCATGCACTAAAAAGGGTAGTGAGTGGTGGGATGAAGAAAGTTGCTAATGAATGAGAAAAGAAAGGCAGTTGGGCAGTACTTACAGGGATGGAGTGAAAATGACTGGGGAATATATAAGAGAAAGCGGCATGAGGTCAAGAGGATGGGGCAGAGGTAGAAAAAGGCAGCAAATGAGAGTTGGGGTAAGCAAGTATCGGTAAACTTTAAGGAGAATAAGATGTTTTGGAAAGAGGCAAATAATATGTGAAAGACAAGAAAATAAATGGGAACACTGATGAAGAGAACAAAAGGGGAAATGCCAAAAGGTAGTGATGAAGTGAGGAGGAGATGGAATGAGTATTTTGAAGGACTGTTAAATGTGTTTTGATCACAGAGTGGCAGATGTAGGATGTTTGGGTTGGGGTGTTGTGTTATGTGAAGTGAGAGAGTCATAAAAATTGGTTTGGTGAAGAGAGGAGAGGTGGTGAAAGCCTTGTGTAAAATGAAATCTGGCAAGGCTGCTGGAGTGGATGTTATTCCAGTTGAATCTAATAAGAAAGGGTGACTGATTTATTGACTGGTTTCAACATATATACGGATCACAGTGAGGTGCATGAGCATTGGTAGAAAGCATCAAAAAGGGAAGCAGCACTGTGGTTTCAGAAGTGGTAGATGTGTGGATTAGGTGCTTGCCTTTAAGAAAGTGTGAGGAAAATACTTAGAAAAACAGATGGATTTGTATGTGGTATCTATAGATCTGGAGAAAGCATATGATAAAGTTGACAGAGATGCTTTGTGGAACGTAAGAAGAATGTATGGTGCGAGAGGAAAGCTGCTAAAAGCAGTGAAAAGTTTTTATCAAGGATGTCAATCTTGTGTATGAGTAGGAAGAGAGGAAAGTCAATAGTTTTATGTGAAGGTTAGTCTACAGCAGGGGTGTGTGATGTCACCATGGTTGCTTAATTTGTTTATGAATGGGGTAGTAAGGGAGGTAAATGTGAGAGTCTTGGAAAGAGTGGCAAATTTGCAGTTTGTGGAGGATGATAGGGTCTAGTAAGTGAGTCAGTTGTTTTCTGATGATGCAGTGTCAATGGCAGATTCAAGAGAGAGAAACTACAGAAGTTGGTGACTGAATTTGGAAGAGTGGGTGAAAGGAGAAAGTCGAGAGTAAATGTGAATGAATGCAAGGTTAGAGGGAGAGGTTAGTTAGGATGTGAGTTTGAATGGAAAAAAACTGGAGGAAGTGAAGTGTTTTAGATACCAGGGAATGGACATAGCAGCGAATGGAACCATGGAAGTAGTTGTGAGTCATAAGATGGGGGAGGGGGTGAAAGTTCTGGGAACCATGAAGAATGTGCAGAGGTAGAAAGTTATCTGGAAGGGCAAAAATGGGTATGTTTGAAGGAAAAGTAGTCCCAACAACATCACATGAATGCAAGGTATGGGGTATAGTTAAGGTTGTGTGGAGGAGGGTATATGTGTTGGAAATTAAATGTCTGAGGACAATATGCAGCACGAGGTGGTTTGTTTGCATAGTAATGAAAGGGTAAGAGAGATGTGAGATAATAAAAAGAGAGCGGTTGAGAGATCAGGCGTGCTAAAATGGTATGGACATATGGAGAGATTAGTGAGGAAAAGTTGACAATGAGATATATGTGTCTGATGTGGAGGGAACAAGGAGAACGGGAGGACCAAATTGGAGATGGAAAGATGAAATGAAAAAGATTTTGAGCGACGGGGGTCTGAACATACAGGAGAGTGAAAGGCATGCACAGGATACAGTGAACTGGAACTATGTGGTATACTGGGGTCGACGTGCAGCCAATAAGCTGAACCAGAGCATGTGAAGCATTCATGGTAAATTATGGAAAGGTCTGTGGGGTGCTTGTTGATAGGGACCTGTGGTTTCAGTGTATTACACATGACAGCTGGAGAATGGATCTAAGCAGATGTGGCCTTCCTTGTCTGTCCCTGACACTATCTTGCTAATGCTGGTAACGGCATAGAAATGAATAGATAAATAAACATATAAATCAAAATAAAAATCTCAGCACAAATGCGAGTAACAGCTCTACCTATGTATAATGTAAACATCAAATACTATGAAAGAAGTACATGCAATGAAACCCTATTCTAATGGAATAAATGTGGAACAGGCAAAAATTCTTTTTTACTTTATTTTTATTTATTTTGCTTTGTCGCTGTCTCCCGCATTAGCGAGGTAGCACAAGGAAACAGACGAAAGAATGGCCCAACCCACCCACATACACATGTATATACATACACGTCCATACACACAAATATGCATACTTATACATCTCAATGTACACATATATATACACACACAGACATATACATATATACACATGTGCATAATTCATAGTCTGCCTTTATTTATTCCCATTGCCACCTCGCCACACATGGATAAACAACCCCCTCCCCCCCTCATGTGTGCGGGGTAGCGCTAGGAAAAGACAACAAAGGCCCCATTCGTTCACATTCAGTCTCTAGCTGTCATGAAATAATGCACTGAAACCACAGCTCCCTTTCCACATCCAGGCCCCACACAACTTTCCATGGTTTACCCCAGACGCTTCACATGCCCTGGTTCAATCCATTGACAGCACGTCGACCCCGGTATACCACATCGTTCCAATTCACTCTATTCCTTGCACGCCTTTCACCCTCCTGCATGTTTAGGCCCCGATCACTCAAAATCTTTTACACTCCATCTTTCCACCTCCAATTTGGTCTCCCACTTCTCCTCGTTCCCTCCCCCTCCGACACATATATCCTCTTGGTCAATCTTTCCTCACTCATTCTCTCCATGTTCCCAAACCATTTCAAAACACCCTCTTCTGCTCTCTCAACCACACTCTTTTTATTTCCACACACCTCCCTCACCCTTACATTACTTACTCGATCAAACCACCTCACACCACATATTGTCCTCAAACATCTCATTTCCAGCACATCCACCCTCCTGCACACAACCCTAACCATAGCCCACACCTTGCAACCATACAACATTGTTGGAACCTGCAGCCTGGAACGGGAGTTCGAGGCTTGGTAAACCTCAATTCAATTTCTGGTGCATTCATGAAGTGTCACATTTTGTCTTTATTATATCCTTTCACCAGGATTCTGTACAGATATCTCGCTGTTACTTACTGGAAATCTTATATACAGTATAACAATAGGGAAAATTAGAAACAACCATATGACATTAAAATCCTCAGTAAGTAACAAAGAAATATATTAATGGAATCATACAGGAGAGCACATTACAGAGCCACCAACACTCTCCTTTACTGAATATTCTAAGGCTCAACTATAAATGAATTTCCTTATTTAGATATTAAATAAATTTCTGTTACTAGGCATCTGAGAAAAAAGGGTAATATTGACAAGTGCTGGCTGTGGGGAGGTTGCTGAAGATGGCAGATGATGATGGCCACTCTTGAGCTCTCCAAACTCTTGTGCTCAATATAAACACCTTAATAATAGGTCTCCATTTCCACCCAGCCTCCAGGGTTCCTACGCAGGACGAATCGACGACACTCGTCATAAACAAAGATAAGTAATGAGAAGGGAAGGGCTGGCAGCCACCAGTAAAACTTAAGGGGGTACATACGAAGACCCTTGTCCATTCCCGGAGTGTATGAAAGGAAGGCAGCCAGTGTAGTTTCAAAGCACAATCCAAAGTTCAGTACCATGTTCTTCATGCCTTGGTGAACAATGGAGTTACGGCGGGTCTTGCAAATAATCAAATCAGCCCACTGCACAATCACGATGGAAATGAAGAAGGCAGTGTGACATGTGTACTCGAGAATCTTGCAGTCGTGGTAGGTCCATTCCTGACCATAGTGATCTTCAAGATCATTGATGGCTTTGGAGTCCCACTGCTCACGGATACCAAAGAGTTTGGGTGGGAGAAATCCATTCTCTGCCATGATCACAAAATATGTGTAGAATCCTGCCAAGGCTTGGATCATACCAATTTGGCCATAAGCCATGGAGATGAGTCTCTCATTCACACACTATTCCTTTAAATATACCCATTTTTGCTTTCCGAGATAATGTTCTCAACTTCCAAACATTCTTCAAGGCTCCCAGAATTTTTGCCTCCTCCCCCACCCTATGATTCACTTCCACTTCCATGGTACCATCCGCTGCCAGATCCACTCCCAGATATCTAAAACACTTTACTTCCTCCACTTTTTCTCCATTCAAACTTACCTCCCAATTGACTTGACCCTCAACCGTAGTGTACCTAATAACCTTGCTCTTATTCACATTTACTCTTAACTTTCTTCTTTCACACACTTTACCAAACTCAGTCACCAGCTTCTGCAGTTTCTCACATGAATCAGCCACCAGCGCTGTACCATCAGCAAACAACAACTGACACTTCCCAAGCTCTCTCATCCACAACAGACTGCATACTTGCCCCTCTCTCCAAAACTCTTGCATTCACCTCCCTAACAACCCCATCCATAAACAAATTAAACAACCATGGAGACATCACACACCCATGCCACAAACCTACATTCACTGAGAACCAATCACTTTCCTCTCTTCCTACACGTACACATGCCTTACATCCTCGATAAAACTTTTCACTGCTTCTAACAACTTGCCTCCCACACCATATATTCTTAATACCTTCCACAGAGCATCTCTATCAACTCTATCATATGCCTTCTCCAGATCCATAAATGCTACATACAAATCCATTTGCTTTTCTTTTATATCCCAATTTTTTTTTGAGGAATTTTTGAAATTCACATCTTCAATGTGCATACAGTTCAGTAACCTTGGTGCACTAATCAATATCTATGCTGTGGGTCACCTTCCTGTGGCTGGAGGTGTTCAGGGAGCAGCAAAAACGACTATGAAACAGAAAGAAATAGTGCCATAGATAGATCTCTGGTCACTCAAAACACTTCCTGGTCAGAAACAGAGCACACATGAGGCATGAGCTGTTCTCCCTAGACTCATGACACTCAATCATTTTATGCTTTACAACAATGCTGATATCTTTCCTGGACCTTTTAACATGTGCACCACTGATAACACTCTTATTTACCATACTGTAATATAAAAAGACAGGCCTCTGTACCACAAAAATCATAAAGATTACATGGCACCAAGTTTGCTTACGTCTTGACCAAGTGTGTGCTTAAACTGGTATGTTTTGTTTCATCTAGAAATTTCTACTCAAATTATCTTTGTATGTGTAAGGCACAAGTATACCACTGCATCAGCAATCTGTTTTAGTGTAAAACTGTGTATATATGCAGAGCAAACATAATACTTGAACAAAATAGAGATACATGTCAAACAAGGTTATGCGAAACATACCGTCACATGTTCTCTTGATTCCCAGTTCTGGGTTAAAGCTGGGAATTAAAGGACTATTTCATTACATTCCAAACTCAGTCTGATGGGTCCTTACCTTACCAGACTAAATTTGCGATGTAATGAACTTTCACAGAATTCTTAATTTGATCCAAAGCTCAGTCTGATGAGACCCAAAAGATGTTAAAAAATTAATTCCTATACATGAAAGTCCATTAAGACAGGGTATCACTGCATATACTGATGATATAAGTTAACAATACAGTACTTCGTACCTTGCTTTCCACTAAAAATCCCCTCTTGGTGGATGGTTGTAACATTGCGACCAGCAAGAGACGACATAAGTAGTGCATGAGGTGTTGTCCAGAAGAGCTGGCCATGCAAGGCATCTACCCGCACTTCCCTGGCAGCTGTCACCACATTTAAAGGGCCTTGTGATGATCCATTCATACTTGTCCAACCAATCTGTTAATGAAACAGGAAGAATATACGTAGAGAATAAATATCATACAGATAAATTAATCAATGAGGTATATAAATAATGACATACAGAAAGTAGCTGCTTCAATGTAAATTACAGTGAACATGGAATACGATCATGCTTGGTGAAGACAATGAATAATAATACTAAATTCAAATTTTCATGCATAATTTCAAGGAGAAAAATCCTTTAGACTCTGTAAGTTTAGGGGCATAATACAAGTACTATGTTTTAGCTTCAAAAATTTTCCACTGGAAATGGTCTTGCTGAGTATTCTGGATAGATATTAGCCAATGGGTGAGCTACAGTACCCCTAAGCAGGTGAACTACATCTAACACTATTACATGGGTAAAATGAGCTACCTTTAAGCAATTACAATTACTATATGAGCTGTATCAGTAACGAAATGAAAAATAATTTCTTATACAGCTGTATGTATGGAATTCACAATGACAATATAAAGTAACCATAAAACCCTCTCCATACAATTAGTGTCCAGCTTTTAAATAATCAGCATCAATGACTCCAAATAATTCTAGAAAGAAACATTCATACTTTTGAAAGGTACTGTAACTAAATACTTAACTGTCAAGTATGAAGGTATGAGATACCTTCATACTGAATTGTCTGTCAATCTGTACCTCTATATCTATCTACATCCCTTATCATTAACTGGTAAAGCTCAAATAGAGAAAAAGAATCAAAGATGCAATAATCTTTTTTCAGAGCAATGTGATATATTCATTTCAACGTGATGGGCATTGCTGCACTATCCAAAATAAAACAATCACTTCTACAAAAACTTACCATTTGCCGATGAGGATTTGCCCAAAATAATCGCTGTGTTAGCCAGTCTACAGCAACAGACAGAACACCATGTGTATTTGGCAACTTAGTGAATAGAGATGTTGTGGTGTTCATTACAAAAACGCTTTGATTATTCACTGCCATTACCAAAGCATCACGAAAAAATGCAAGATCTGCAATTTTTCCATCATTTAACTCTGTCTGAAAGATAAACTTCTGTCAACAAATTTCATGCAAATCTGAATAAATGCAAATAACATCTTTAGTATTTCTTGAGTAATTCACTTCAAATGTACTTCAAAAAATATACATCCTTACCAATAACGTTTCCTGAGAAATCAAAACTGAGCTTTCACTCCCTGCCAGATTAGTAAGGAGAATCTCTCTATCAATGGCCCAAACTAACTTTGGAGCCAATTCTGTACTGTCAAGTGTACGTCCTCGAAACTCACGGCTCCAAGGCCCACTGCCTCCAACAGAGTATGCTCGCACCTAGAATTATAATGAACTGCTTAAAATCAGATCAGGATTTGTGTAGCAAGAGCTTCATCTATATTATCACATAAGTAATAAAATTGAAAGCCACAGTCCGGGGATTTTTGCCAACCCGAAGTACAAAGTAAGCATTTTTTCCAAAATAAGCAGACCAGTTAATGTCTCTTAAGCTGCAATTATTACCAATATGAAACATCAGATGTCCACTAGGAAACAAACAAACACATACATTGTGATTTGTAATGACAAATCTATGCATGGCTTGAATGAATCACATCGGTAAAAAGTAAATCCCTTACAAGCAAAATCAAATGGAGCTACGTTGGTAATGTAGAAGGAAACCTGTACATATATCTAAGAGGGAGTTATCAGATGTTATCAATATACTTCATTTGTTATTTCAATATTAAACTTTCTTTAATGGGATTCTAGATATTCTGAGTAAAGTATAGGAAGTGCTGCAGTCTCCTTAAAGAAGTGTGGGTTACCAACCACTGCCAGTCTACAATAAACACTAAGTTATTAAAGAACAAAGAGAAGTTATCTTCATATCAACAGTACAACAAAAAGGTACCTTAACTATATAAAATGTTCCAGGCCTGAGGTTAGAAGCTTGATATGAAATATCAGTGATATTTCTACGGTAGATGATCTTTTGGCCCTCCTGGATATGCATCTCATACTTCCATTTCTGCCAGGCACCAGATCCTGTAGTATAATTCAAAATGAATATTCACACACACACATTCTATCCATATGTTCAAACCATTTCAACACACCCTCTTTTGCTCTCTTAACCACACTCTTTTTATTACCATACATCTCTCTTACCCTTTCATTACTTAATCAAACCACCTCACATCACATATTGTCCTCAAACATCTCATTTCCAACACATCCACCCTCCTCCACACAACCCTATCTACAGCCCACACCTCACAACCATATAACATTGTTGGAACCACTATTCCTTCAGACACACATTTTTGCTTTCCAAGACAATGTTCTCGCCTTCCACACACTTTTCAACGCCCCCAGAACTCCCCCTCCTGTTTTAGTAGCCTTTTACGACATGCAGGGACTACATGGGAAGCATTCTTTCTCTCCTATCTCCACGGACAAAATATTCTATATATCATTATGTTTTTGTTCTGTAATGTTCAAAGCATAAGCAACCCATGAGAGAGTATGAGGTTAAATTTGATATTGTTAAATCTCATGCCTACTAGTAAAATCAGCCTGAGATTGCTTAGACCCCCTGGAGATATGGGTGTATATTGGGGATGTAATGAAATATAACAAAAAAAGAATTAATAAGGGTCGGTGAGTAGTAAGATTACCCCAAGATAACTAAGCATCCTTGCCTTTTGCCAGCTTGTGGGGTTTGTGATTGGAACACCAGTATGCATTCAATCCATCCATGGACATGAGAATGGAGTTAATGGTAACAGAGACATAAAGCAAATTCATAAAACATTAATAGTTGTCCTTTGACCAGAATAACAAAGTATGTAAAAAAATTACTAAGTATACATCAAGGGCATTAATCAATACATTCTCTAAAAACTGTAATACACTGTAAAAATTTATGCAAAAGTGTAATTAAAGATTTAAAAATAAAAGACCATTGTATACATAAGCAACATATTGTTAATCGTACATTAAGTCATGGACTTCTAAATGAACAATAACAAAGAATAAAAAACTACTATGGTAAAGTAATGAAAACATTACCCATAAGTGCAGGCAGAGCAGGAGAATTCCAACTAAGAGATGCAGATCTACGGGTAAATACTGCCTGAAGGTCACTCGGTGGGTTTAGTGGAACAGGAAAAGTTTGAGTTGAAGGATGAACAGCCACAAGGATTCCAACACTAAGTCCACCCATGACAAGATAGCTGGAAATAACAATGATTCAGCAATGGGATAAGGAATGGTAACATCTTTGAAATCAAGTTTCTCATTTAACATGCTCTATTCAGAATCATTTTGTGTCAATATCATCACCTAGCTGTAGGTGTTTTAATGAAAGAGTGGTTATTTCTACACAGATCACAATAAGTTATCATCTGTTTAAAGATCCAGGTTTCCAATTTTAAGTATGATCTGCAAATGGTTGTTAACTCACAAAAAAAAAAGAATAATTATATCATTACCATAGGATATGAATGGATACCTTTATGCTGGGTTAGCATATGAATGGATACCTTTATGCTAGGTTAATGACAAAGAAAACCTTCAACCATATTCAGTTACATGTGATAAGCCAAGTTGATTGATCCTATCCTGTAATATACTCTATACTAGTTGTTTTTCCATTTGATACCCTAAACTGAACAATTGTTACATAAGATAAAGTTTGCCAAGGCAACAAGAGTGGATGTGATTAAAAGTGAGTTTCTTAAAGAGGGTGACATGGCCACTGACTGGGTGAACAGGCTGTTAAAAACATCTGAACAGCCCAAAGGGAGGTGCCAAAGAACTGAGAAAATGTATGCCTTGGCTCACCCTAATGAAAGCAAGTCACCCATCCCCATATGTATCACATTACTACAATTTGCTCTATACTATGCACACCTCACAGTTTCCTGCCTGTTCAGCACCTTAAAGCTGAGAGCATCGTTCACTCCATCCTTACACTTTCAAGTTGGTCAATCCCTTCTCCTTGTTCTCTGCACTTTTGATATGTGTACCCTTTTAGTCAACCGCTTCTTATGTCCAAACTGTTTTAGAATACCATTTTCAATTTCTTCAGACACATTCTACTTACCACCACACTTCTCTCTTGCCTCATCATTCATATTCAGTCAACCATCCTTACACCACATAAATGTACTCAAACGTTTCATTCCCAATACATACAGCCTTTCTTCATCTATTCCTGGTGCTACCTTGCTAACGTAAGAAACAGTTTGATCAAGTAAGTATTGAAAGAGTAAGAGAGATGTGTGGAAATAAAAACAATGTGGTTGAGAAAGCAGAGGAGGGTGTGTTAAAATGGTTTGGACATATGGAGAGAATGAGTGAGGAAAGATTGACAAAGAGGATATATGTGTCAGAGGTGGAGGAAACAAGGAGAAGCGGGAGACCAATTAGGTGCTTCCTTGCTAATGCAGGAAACGGTTTGATCGAGTAAGTAATGAAAGAGTAAGAGAAATGTGTGAAAATAAAAAGAATGTCGTTGAGAGAGCAGAAGAAGGTGTGTTAAAATGGTCTGGACATATGGAGAGAATGAGAAAGGAAAGATTGACAAAGAGGATATATGTGTCAGAGGTGGAGGAAATGCAGAAGCAGACCAATTTGGAGATGGAATGATGGAGTGAAAAAGATTTTGAGTGATCGGGGCCTGAACATAGAGGAGGGGTAGAGGCATGCAAGGAATAGAGTGAACTGGAACGATGTGGTATACTGGGGTTGACATGCTGTCAATGAACTGAACCAGGGAATGTGAAACATCTAGGGTAAACCATGGAAAGTTCTAAGGGGCCAGGATGTGGATAAGGAGCTGTGGTTTCAGTGCATTACACATGACAGCTTGAGACTGGGTGTAAACAAATGAACAAATGTGGCCTTTTTTGTCTGTTTTCCTAGCACTATCTTGCTGAAGCAGGGAAATGACACTCAAGTATAACAAATAATATAAGAAAATCAAATATACATAGACAGACAGACAGACTCCTCTACCTACCTGCAATATCCAGAGGCCCCTTGAGGGCATAACTTCCTCCTCAAACAGTACAAATAGGTGATTACCAGGACCTGCTTCTATAAGGCTCCTGTAGTTGTCAGGAAGCTAGTCATGTCCAATGGATGAGACCAAAAATCATGTTTATGTCTTTGAGGATTAAGCAGATGACAAATGAAAGGCAAGTGCTCAGTATCTTCTGTGTAGTACTTGTGTCTTAAGTATGAGGGGTTTGGTGATATGATGAAATGGAGCTTGAAGTGTTGGAGAGAAAGGTCATACCCCAATCACACACAAGCAGAAAGTTTACTCATACCTGTTGTGATAAAATGTTCCCCCATTAAGCTCTTCCGTGAACACTTCGTTTCCATTTGTCCAGAAAAAGCGACTGTTGAGGTGCACCACAGAACGAAGTTGTTTGAAATAAGCCTGTTGTGTATTGGCTCTTAAATTGGTCACTGAAGTCCTGAAAGCCATAATTGAGATGAAAAGAGAAACAAACACAAAAAAAAATATATAAAAAGTACCAAAAATCTTTGTGAAATATATCAATGCTCTGGTAATAAAAACTGCTGTAAAATGTATGGTCGCCAGAAACAACATATGAGATTACATTTACCACAGACCATAGAATGAGGAATGCACCAATATTTACCTGTAGTCAGACTTACCCATCTAGGGAGACTGCCAGCATTGTGTTATTTTTTCGGTCAGCAACAAGAACCTGAAAGTTGGGTGGATCCAAGACAAGCCCTCCTAGATCAGGAGCAGGCAAGACAACCTTAGGATTTGATGCTTCCACAATCTTATCATTCAAATCCAGACGATGTAATCCTTTATCCACATCTTCGGATATCCACCAGATATATCTAACAAAATAAAAATTTTCATATCAAACATCATATGCTGGGATCTCTATATTGGTCATAAAATTTCAAGTCTTTTCACTCATTTCTGGTGAATCAACTCCAAGTTATTCTCCCTGAATAAGTGCCTGGTAGCAAAAAGTGACATTTAGCATGAAAATAATACTAAGATATTGAAGTACAAAATCGGTTCTAATGTTCAATGTGAATAACCACAGTCACACAACAAGGGAAGAGAAAATGGGTGAAATAAGCACAGGCTGAGGGAACAGGGCTTGAGAAAATAACAATAACAAAAAGAATATTAAGTTTCTATTCACCAGTACCTAAAACCATTAGATTATACAATCAAAGTTGCAACAAAAGTAAATGCACTTTAATAATTCAAATCCAGCTACTTGAAGGCAAGCAGTTGCCAAATTTCAGAACTTTTCATAATACGGTTATCAGTGCAGGTGGTGCATTATAAATGAAAATTATTAACCTCAAGACATAACAAAGACAAACTTATAGTCATAAGTTTTTGATAAATCATTAATAATTTTATCACACAATAATACTCCCTCCTCAAAACACACAACACTGCCACTAATCACCATGCTGCCTCCCTCCCCACACACAGATAACGAACGCTTCAGCTCCCCAACACACTCACACCTCCCTCCTCACAACACACATCACTACCTCTCTCTAGCACACTCTCATTCCTTTCCTTGCCAGACACATCACTACAACTCCCTAACACACTGTGATTACATAAACGCTGTAGTGCTGGGGGTGTATCAAGCAAACAGTAATCTCCCAAGCACTGGATTTCAGGAGTTGCTAGATTTTGGAATGCTGGATTTGAGATATTTGCAAGATCAAAATATCATTTACATATATGGATGAGAAGAATGGCTTCCCAACCATAATTCAATAATGAAAATAAAAATCAAGATAAGTACACCCAATTTTGTAAATCAAGAAAGGTGCATCCATATACACAACATAAGTGAAATAATAAAGAAAATACATTTATGTGTATAATAAAGCACAAACATTTTTTGATCCACTAAGCCAGAAACATTCATTTATGTAATAACCAAAAAAATTTACTTACGTAATGAAGCTGAAATTTTTAAGTACATAGCAAAGCAGTAACATTTTCTACTCATTAAGGTAGAGGCATTTATATATACAATAAACCAGGATCATTTAACTACTCAATAAGGCAAAAACATTTATCTAAGAAAAAAATGTGAAAGGAATTAAGACAGCACAATAGTTGTAGGAGGAAATGCATAAGAGAGAAGGCTGAAACAGTACACGAAGTAAGAGGGAAAGAAACAAAGGGATATAAATACAATCTGAAAATAAAAACTTGTTATACATTACACAAATAATTCACGACAATCATTCATCTTGCATGAAGCATTAATGACCCTTTACTTCAGTGTCCTATATAAATAAAACTCTGGAAAGATACTAGTGCTTTTACTTACTTCATTCTTAGGGAAGTAACTGCATTAACTGCAAGGCAATATGAATGAATATTCATTTCACAAAAATGTTATATCAACAGCAAAACTTGTTTCCCACTTACCCATTATATGGATCAACTTGGAGGTGCTTTGCCTCATAATGAAGTTCTCCATGTATTAAAACAGGATTTTTTCCTATCAAACTACAGCGCCAAAGTTGCCACATCTGATCCACTGGCTCTTGTAAGTGAACAATGTAATAAAGATAATCATACAACCAGTCAACAGACAGGCTTAACGGGTACCCGTGGATGTGGTTCTGTGTCAAAAGAATTCGCATTTGACGAGAGGATGGCAGCAGTTGGAATATGGATCCACTTGTGTCACTTATATATATCACACCTAAGCGAATATGCACAGCCATTCCTGTGAAAACAGACAATTCAATTAATAAACAGAATATCTGGGAGTAAATCACTGCAGAGACAGGTTAAGAGCAATCTGTTGAAACTGTTGTACATTAAAGGTACATTAAATACAAGTAGCACAACAAACCTGTAATATTGTGTTGCCCAGTAGTGTTATAGATATGTTGAGGAGTATCCATGATGTCAAGACCTAGTTTTGATAAGCTTGGACCTGATGTGAGAAGCAAATATCCTTGGCCATCATCAACAGCTGAAAAATCAAATGACAAAGTTAAATCTGATGGAAACATATCTTATTCATAACTAGTACACTTGCTGAGAAACAAGAAATTTCAAAGATAAGCATGAAAGGATACATTGGTAATCACATCCAAGTTTACATGCATCAGCCCTTCAGTGGATCTTGTGAATTCTTCTTATAAAAGATAAAATGAAAATGAAACCAAAGGCACTGTATTGACATAGCAACCATGGCATCCTCGTCCTCCTTGCTTACTGGTCGAGTCAATTTTCCCCCATAGTGACCATCTCCATATGCCATGGGCCAACAGAGTGGGAGAAAACTTACACCAGATGTGATCATTCAAACATTTAAGTCAAAAGCTCTCTCCTTACATTACATGGGGATTTCTGTATCTTGTGAAGGTTGGCATCCATGTCTACAACCATAAGCAGGACACATATTTTAAAAGGTGGAAGATTATCAAAATTTTAAAATACTAAAATATAAAAAAAGTCACTACACAGCTTTGATACACTTCCACATTTATTTCATGTCACTTATACCATTATCTACTCTCACACAAGCAATAGTTTCATTTTAAAAACACTTCACAGTAACCAGCAGCCTATAATGAACACCAAAGATTCAGGAGTGTTCAGTGCTTTCTTGTTGATTTTATCAGGCATTTTATCAGATTCCACTATGCCTACCTAAAAGGCATGATCAATCATAATACAACCATTTACTTTGCAAACTATGCAGGAGAATTAATGCTTTTGTAGTTCTTAAAATGATCTTTACTCCTACTTCTGCTCGTCACCTATATTGCAGAATAAAGAATGGAAGCCCACAGGGAAAAGGGATGGGAAAGATGAGAGGAGAACAAGATAGCTGAGAGGATAGGTGCAGCAGAAGGTGCTATCACTCCTGTGTCTACAGCAGGAAATTCAAGAGATAACTTTTTACTCAAGAAGAAATGTTTTCTCAGGGAAACCTTAAAGAAAGGATACATATATATTTGGATGTGGTGGCGCACTTAACAGAGAATATCATCTGAGTAACATGTTAAAGATAATAAAATTAGAGCCAACTTTCACCTGAGCTAAACACAGTATATACTCATCAATGCAGAATATTGATGTATACCATTGACAGTTCCTCACCTGGGGAGTTGGGATAGGTAGTAACTTGCACAACAACAGCAGGGCCCTCTCCTCTGTGATTGGTTGATGTTAAATTGAGTAGGTATGTAGTGTTTGCTGACAGTTCAGAAAGAATGTACCTGTGGAGAATTCATATATGATCATCATGTGGCAATATCAAATCTCTTTAGTTTGGCTGGCTTACTTTATTTCAGAAGAATGAAATTTCAGATTTCATGCTTAAAACTTTCTTCAATGTACACTACATATAATTATTGCATAATCTTTCAGGCATGAACAATGATATCTTTAAATCATACTATTCATCAAAGTTTAGTTAGATGTAAACCATTTGTACCTAAAACTGGTTTATTAATGTTTGAAATACATATTAACATAATCTCTTAAAGGATTTACCACATGGACAATAACAATGAAAGCGGCTTGAAACATTGAAAAACTGTTCTTGAAAGAGTGCAGTATAGTATAAGCACTTCAGGAAAACTCTAATCATAGTATATACAATGCAGACTTTACTCCATCACAGAATCCTCTCACCTCCTTTCAGCATTGGCATCTATATTGTCTCTCATTTCTTGCTTTCCATGTGCATCCTTGGAATACAAAGTGTATGAAATAAGATCTCCACCAGGGAAAAGCGGAGGCTCCCATGTCACTTCTACACGAGACCAGTCGAGGGGCACAGCTCTGAATTCCTTAGGATAAAATCATATCCTTATGATACTAGAAACTCATCTATCACATTGAATGACTTCCAATGATAATCTTTTACATGTATACTAACAGCACATCTCTATACAGCATTCAAACCAAGCCTGATTTTGGTAAAAATATTTTTTTTAAGTTTAAAGTTTACAATTCATTATTCAAATATCAGATAAAGTCTTAGTTTAATATTAAAGAGAGGAAAAATCAGTTCTACAGCATTTCATCTCATTTTCATCAGAGATAAGGGAACAGTCATTCAAATAATTAATCATTACATCCATCCAATTATGCAAAAAAAAAAAAAATACATAATTTACCCTTGGAGGAGATCTTGGTGGTCCTGATGCTAGGGTACTAATCCATGAGCTAGTTTTGGACATGACGGGAGCGTGACCAGGAAGAACTAGCCACGCGATTCGAAACTGAGAAAATAAAGATAAACATTTATTCAACAGAAAATTATCTAAGATGCCTGAGTTACCAAATCAAGGTTACAAAATCTTAAGGATGCGTATCTAATCATTTACGCTTAATGAATATTGATAAGCTTTTCCAACATTCAACAAGTTAATTTCTACATTGACTGTGGTAACAAAAATGTCAGCATTGTTTCAGTGAGCAAAACAACTTTTACACTAAGATACAGTACCGTCATACCTGGTACTTTGTATATGGCTTGAGATCCTCCACAACAACATCAGTCGTGTTCAGCTGGTAGTTTGATTTGTAATACACCCACTCCCCTGGGACCTTGTTCTGCTGATACTGTACAAGGTACCTAACACCCTCGACCTGTGGAGCGCCATTCCAGCGAAGACCTACACTCGAACCACTGACACTCCCACCAACCAACTGGGGGGCATCAGGCCTTTTAATTACCTCTGAAAAAGGGAGATTATATATATATATATATATATATATATATATATATATATATATATATATATATATATATGATAACACATGAAGAGAATGAATGAGGAAAGGTTGACAAATATATCTCAAAAGTGGAGGGATTAAAAAGAACGGGGAGACCAAATTGGAGGCGGAAGGATAGAATGAAAAAGATTTTGGCCTGAACATGCAGGTGGATGAAAGGCATGCATAGGATAAATTGAACTGGAATGATGTGATATACTGGGGTTAACGTGCTGTCAATGGACTGAACTAGGGCATGTGAAACGTTCGGGGTAAACCAGGGAAAGGTCTGTGGGGCCTGGAGGTGTCGTTTTGGTGCATTACACATGCCAGCACGAGAATGGATGATAGCAGACGTGGCCTTTCTTCGTCTGTTCCTGGCGATGCATCACTAACGTGGGAAACGGAGATCACAGTGCACATGGTCTTATTTCCTCCATATTCATACACACCCAGGCTAATATAAGCCCTTCTTAACTTTCCACAATACTCAGTGAACTGCTTTGAGCAAGATCAGTCTCGACACCATCAGCAAGGAACAAAATTCTACTTCATGCTGAGTATAAAGGCGCAAGGAAAGGAAAGTCATATTTCAGACATTAGTGAATAATACAAATACTTGAAAACATGTAGTAACCATGAAGGCTTGGTACCATACCTTCCACTTGACGCAGGTAGGACTGAGCAGCGTACACACACCCCATTGTACAGAACATAGTGTCCTCACTCTGCCAACCGTGCAATGTCTGAAAAATAAAAATCATCCTCTGTGGAAAGGGTATCATAGGCCTAACTGTGACGCTCCTTTCTGGTGTAATTTTATGGTCGTGGAGTGCTTACCTAACGACGGTTGGCTCATAAATTGTACAAAATGAGTGTGCATAATAAAACTTCATTTCATATATTACAACCAGAATCAAGCTACAGTTAGGCTAATAAATAGTTTCCCAATATCTGCTGACAAGTGTGAAGATTATGTATCCATAAAATATCCTTTAATACTGCAGTAGAAAAATCAAACTACACTGAATCCTACGCATACACTAAATCACTTATACATTTGTTATAATTAATTCATCCATATATCTATCAACTGACAATTTTCACAGTTTTCAGAGTTGTCACACATCACTGGACGTCATATATCCCGATTTTTTTTTTTTTCTCAATCAGCAGCTAAACAATCACAAGTCAACTTACACATGTCTGCTGACACGATGATCGCGTGCCTTCCCTCCAGTCCTCACAACCCGTGTGGCACTGAAAGAATAAAAAAGGTTTTATGGTCTCTGGCTTTGTTATGTCCTGTCTTTGTTTTTGCCCTCTGGTTTAGCTATGTTGTGACTCTATGTGGTAGGATTGTATGTCCTCAGGTTTTGTTATATCCTCTGGTCTTTGGAATGTTCTCTGGTTTTGTTGTGTCCTCTCGTTTTTTGTGTTCGGTTCTGTTAAGTGCAGGTTTTGTTCTTTGGTTTCCAAGTTTTGTTAAGTCCTCTGATATATTTTCTGGTTTTGTTTGGTTCTCTGGTTACTCTCCTAAGTTTTTGTTGTATCCTGTGGTTTTGTCATGTCCCTGGTTTATGTTCCTAGTTTCCATCTATGTGAGGAAATCCTGTTACTGTAACTGACCTCGTCACATCAGGTCTTGCTTTGTCTTTCTCATACACTATGTTTGCCACTTCTACTGTTTTAGTGTGATTTTATTATTCACATTATCAGTTGTGTGCTACGGGGAGAATTTTACGCTTGTCTTGGCCCCCATCTCTGTCCTTACCTACCATGTAAGTACTGTGTTTGTATTTACATGCTTAATAATGTTATACGCTTTAATGTGCGGGAGAGATATGCTTACACTTAAAATCGCTTAGCTTTTCCAAGTTTTTAAGAAACTGAAGGTCCTTGACTCTAAATCCTTGTTGAAATAAAACGCAACAAATATTCAATATTTTGTTAACAAAGAGAAATATGAACGTGATATGTCGAGCACAGGACAGCCTAGACTCTACTTATCTGTAATTATCCATTTGTAGTGTACAGGAATGCTAATGATATTCCTATACTAAGTCAAAGTCTTATTCCCCGAATATTATGTCTTGCCTCATGTAATATGCTGTCTCTGTTCTGTATTACCCAATCACTTTGTAATTCAGTTCCTGTCTATACAGTATATTACGCAATTTGTTGATACAAAAGACTCCACACACAAAAGGGATTCACACAGAGACAGACTACTGATTCTTTTCGAGGTTGTCTGTGATAGTGGAAGGTATCAGAAACTCACAGATTACTGTGGTAAAAGCTAGAAGCCAAACAGATAATTCACAGAGAACAACCTGCAGACTGTCACTGTGACTATGGAGGCGTAAATAATGGAAGTCGTGAACTTCAAGCGAAGTACTGCGCAGGATACGGACCCACTAGATCATTATTCGGTCTCCTAACGCCTACCTGTCACTCTCCTATATCGTGTATTGTACCCGCTATATGCTCGATGCCTCCTTCCACCTGGCTTTCCTGATTCCTTCATAAGAGTTATCAGACATACAGTCTCGCGATACAGAAGACAAAAACCTTAAAAAAGAAAGGTCCTTACCTAGAACCTGGGGTTGTGAATGAGTTATAAGAAAACCTACAGAACGATAGGAACCAAGAAAGATTCAGGTTAACACGTAGTAGTTTGCAGTGCGCTTGCCTATGAATGGAACCGTCTGTCATCTCTCCCTAAACATCAATGTCATTTGGCTGGTACATCAGTATCTTCGCGCCATCACGTCACCGGTACGCCGCATTTCATCCCAGTTTTCTCCTTACATATCCCGAAAACACTCGTTCATTCACTTCGTGGCGAATGGCTCATTAAGTCGAGTAAGATAGGCTTCTGCTGGGGCGGCAAGACGCTCCCTGAACTGCCTTAGGAAAATAAACGAACGCCCGGATACAAGACGGTTTGGTACGGAGGAGGACGACCAACGCGGTATACGTGTGCGACATTACATATATGTGCATGAATGGTAACGTTAACACGTACCTTACATTACCTTTCTTTCCTGCCCTAGGATCGCGTGGCACTGTAAAAAGAAATGTAATACAGCCAGAACTTGTGACGTATTGTCAGGAAGATGTAGTAACTGACACGACTTGCGTCGCATTGGTGTCGTATCGTCAGCAATGTGTCGCACTGATCACACTCCAGGATAAACCTCGAGAACATTGAACTATTACCAACAGGTAATTCTCTGCCTTATGTACGGGTATACTGCATAGAATCAAAGCACGTACGCAGTTTACAAACACCTGAGACGTGTTCTGATTAATCTAATTCTCATATCTGCCTTTCACTCAAGAAAGTCATGGCCGGGGCATATTTTGTCAGTTCCTTGTATTTCATCATATACTCTATAGGTCTGCGTGTGTGTGTGTGTCTGTGTGTGTGTGTGTGTGTGTGTGTGAGAGAGAGAGAGAGAGAGAGAGAGAGAGAGAGAGAGAGAGAGAGAGAGAGAGAGAGAGAGAGAGAGAGAGAGAGAGAGCCGAGTGAAGGTCCCCTTATGCCCTGCATTTGCGTACGAAGAACACATTCTTATAGTCTATAGTGAGGGATAATAACAGCATCTGCAGACAGCATGAACTACAGAAGCAAAAAGCGAAGGGAGGGGCGCATCTGCAGTGGTGGGCTGATGCATTCTGCAAGGAACAACAAATTCCCTGTGGAGTGAAGATACCCACACGGTGGCAATTAAAAAAAAAGGGGGGGGGGTTTAGAAGAGAAACAAATACACATTTTGCCACCCGCGGAGATGAAACAAGTGAGGAGCGACAAGAGCACCTGCAAATATACCAGGACAGTGGCGATGAAACATGCGAAGAGTAACAAATAACAAACTTTTGCCACCCGTGCACTGAGGGCGGGGAAAAAAGTGAGGAGCGACAAGCGCACCTGCACTGGACGTTACAAGACCGGCTCTTCATACCTAGAGAGCCGGGGCGGCCGGACAAGTGGCCGTTGCAGACTCCCCCCCCCCCCCCCCCCAACTACCCTATCCTACCCGTCCCTCACCAAGCTACTACCTCGCTCTTCTGAAGGGGGGAAGAATCTACGAGACTCTGATAGACAGAATGATAGACACGACGGAGGAGAGACGGGAGAGGAATGTGAAAAGATGAGGAAGAGGAGGATAAAGATATATGGCGGGTGAATGGGTGAAGCGTCTAGGAGTGAGGAGGGGCATGGCAGTAAACATCGTCTCCGGTCACCCCGTAGGTCAAGTGGAAGCGTCATCACCCATGCTGCAGTTCCTGGGAGAGGAGAAGGCAGCATCATATAAAGACTGGCTACCACAGACGGTAGGGTGTACCACCAAAGGCAGACGGGGTACCACAGAAGGAAGGGGGTACCACCACAGGCAGAAGTGGTACCACAGACGGAAGGGTATACCACCACAGGTAGACGGGGTACCACAGACGGGAGGTACCACACATGCAGACGGGGTACCAGAGAAGGAAGGGGTACCACAAGGAAACAGACCGACAGAAACCATCAGAAAGATGAGAAGAAACAGAATTACTGAAACAACAGAATTACAGAAACGACAGAACAGAAGGAACTAACAAAGATGTTTAACTAAAATAATTGCGGAGTTAACAAGCAACGAACGACATTTTACCGGTGGAAAGACGAGTACACAGGGAACTGAACACGCAAGAGAGAGAGAGAGAGAGAGAGAGAGAGAGAGAGAGAGAGAGAGAGAGAGAGAGAGATAAGGGGTATAAACAACCCATTATAAACGAAGCGGTGGTGCACGTCACAGACGGCGTGTGTTTCTCGTGAAGGATCCCAAGTGAAGTGACAACAAATATTAAGTGGGTGGCCGACAGATCACTTAAGACTTAAGGACGTCTTATACCTGGGATTCGAAGATGAGATTCCGGAGAGGTTGGTTTATGGCGAGATATTTTGTTTGAGTGATAAGAAGTCTTCACGGCTCGCGAACGCCAATGGAAAGTAAATAGGAGACTGCTTCCTTCAAGCGGCCGTCCGTAGTTAAACACGGACGTTAGATACCAGGTTCAATACAGGTATGTTTGCTTTCTTTCGGTTTCGAGAGAAAACAGCTACGGATAATGAAGCTGAGGCAAGATGCAAAGAAGGAAAGGAACCGCATTTAAGAGATGCCGTATGCAACCAAAATAGCCAACTGTCGTAAGATATTATAGTGAAAAGACCACATTAGAAAGACGAGTTTAGCTAATACAACGAAGCAAAGAGATATTACATGTAATATATGCAACAACATATACACGTATAACACATGACCGGACTCAAACTAGTATGTAGGAAAACATTGTGCGACTTAAGGAAATACAGCTAAGTACCATCATAAGTACGACCAGTTATAAGTGAAATATATATATATATATATATATATATATATATATATATATATATATATATATATATATATATATATAACGATATTTCAGAGCAGTAAAATAACAGAATAGACACGAACTGGCGCTGCAATATCAACTGATCCTATGCAGAAAATACTACACTCTGCACAAGAGTAGGTTACATACAAAAACAAACTATGAAGAGAGGGGCAAACATCTTGATACAAGAGCACAAGACGGGTTTGGTTAGTGGCTCTTGACGTGCAGCTTCCTCCTCGGGGTCCTGAAGAAGTGGCTGCAGATGTAGTGAGTTGAGATAGTGGGCGATAGTGTGATACAAACACTCACACACACCTCCACGGCCCTGAACCACACTAGCCACCTCCGCCAAGTGAAGTGTGGAGTGACGCCCGTCATATGTGTCGACTGCCACCAACGTTGAGTAGATTTTATTCTCTATTGGTAGACAAATAGATACGCATAATAATTATATGTATACATCAAATATTTCACCTTTTCATTTTATAATTTTCCTGAGACATATGACTTTCCGCTTCTTTTGTCGACGAACTCCAGGATTTCCTACTGACAGGACTTGGAAATAAGGGAAGAACTGAAGGCAACAGAATTATGAACGACAAAGCCGCTAGGCTTCACCGGCTCCCATTCTTGAACGAATAAGTGATCAGTATGGAAAAAGATTCACCTTTTACATCACACTCTGGTATTATACCTTGTGGGTATAAATTACGGAATTTTCCATTAGCTGTTGAAGGCAGTAAAAGCTGTGGAAAATCAATTTTCGTCCGCGTCTGCACAAGCGACAGGATGGACGAAGAGCCTACCATGGTTTCCGTTGTGAAGCGAATGATGTTGCCTTCCCCAATCCCGCGTCAGTCGCAAAAATAAAAATTATATATATATATATATATATATATATATATATATATATATATATATATATGTATGTATAATCTTATGATCGTAAATAAACAAAACTTAATGACCGCGCGTGTACACTTGCTTTTCATCCCAGCCGTGTGTGTATCCGTGTCTGTACAACACAGACGCTGT
The DNA here is from genome assembly GCF_036320965.1 of Panulirus ornatus. Classification (NCBI taxonomy): domain Eukaryota; kingdom Metazoa; phylum Arthropoda; class Malacostraca; order Decapoda; family Palinuridae; genus Panulirus; species Panulirus ornatus. The sequence continues at coordinate 2,937,881 of NC_092287.1, forward strand.
CTATGAACTCCTTGGGATTGTGGGTGGCAACGATGGGTGATTTTCCCCTCTTACGATATAATGTCTTACTTTACTAAAAATGAATTAGGTTTACAGAAACTTTCCACCCAAACAAAAGGAAAATCTACTACCCGCACGTATAATTCACGGCGCTTTACACTTATCCCATCCCCAGATGTATATATATTAACTCAACACAGTGTCAATGAAGAGTTTTTCATTAAGTTTATTTTGACAAATAAAGCACTTTCCAACAGCAAATAAAGCTATTAGGCTGAGCGGAGGATGTTACGTAGTCTACTGCGAAAAAAAAAATCTGGTTAGCCATTGCGCGATGTTATCTTGGCACGTCGCGTCGAGTTTAGTGTGGTAGTATAGGAACACAGCCACGTTGCGCCTAACAGGCTTTCTGAAAATACGATACTGAGAAGTTAATAGCTGAGAGTGGGTTAAATGGTGAGCCAGTCGGTTCAATTATGGCAAGGCAACGGTATACTTCCCATTTGTTATCTGGGTCTTTCGATAAGAAAACCAATTAACCAAATAATTAAGCGCTTGCTGCGCTATGATATTTTATTGTAAAACCATGAAATTCAACCCAACATATCGAGATTTTTACGAAATCAAAGAACTAGAAACACAAAATACAGAAAATAATTCAAGTGGTACTTTTAATCATGAAGATCACAAATTTCATGCTAGAAAAGTGAAGTATACTTATGTTTTTGGCAACAGTGAATCGAGTGAGATTCCCACACGAGAGCTGACAATACTATTGCAAAGCACGAAAACAACGTCCACTGCTAGTTTCCAGTTTCCTAGAGATGCGTCAGTCTTTACGTTGGCGGAAGGTTTGAGAGGGGAAACATGAAAGCCTATTTGAAAGACAGCGCCTGATCGTTACATCTAACCTTCAGGAAGACTGCTGTTCCACTGCAGCCAACTGCATCTACCTCATCCCACACTTTCTTTCGTTTATTTCAAAAAGACTTCATATTTCCTCAAATGCAATGAAGAACTGAACTTTTTCCAAGAAGGAAACTTATACGCGAAAGCGAGCTACCGAACTTTTCCTTACCGTCCACTGCTCCCTGTGATGTTTCTCCCACCATATACAACGGTCCACAATTACACTACATAACTAGACATACGCAGACCATCTTAACACCAGCCTGCATTATCATGCCATTCTCACAACATACTGTTAAAGAATAAATACGTGGGAACAACTTCCCTTTGCAAGTAAATACAACACAACACAGCGGCTAAGTATTCTCCCTTCCCGCCAATTACTCCAGTGTGGCGTATCCCCTTTGTTCAAGAGTGTTTATTTGATTAGCATTCTTCATAGCCCTTTACAACTTTGTACCTCGTGGGTGAGCCCTTTTGTCTCTTCCGGAACTGAATTTTTATGCCAGATTTGGTAACAATAAAATATCTATATCGACTTCGATACAATGGAGCAGCCTAACCCATACGCCCTGGCAGACGATAATGTCATATTTAGAAACATGACCATATTACTTGCTTAGTGTGTCATCGCTGCTCACGGGGCGACCAACAAAACAGGCAACAGGGTAACCGCCACTGACGTTGTTGGGTTTTGGTGGTCAGTGCAAAAGCCGTTGGAGCGATGTGGCTTGGTTACTCCAATAATGATTCTAGAATTGGCTCCTGATGAACAGATATTCCCTACAACAGAAATTCGCATCTATCATATCTGCCAGCCAATGTGGGAAGAGGCATGAGCTATTCTTACCATCCGAAAGAGTGACTGTAAAATTCAGGCTTCAGTTCATAAAGATCTGTAAAATTCAGGCTTCAGTTAAAAAAAAATCTGTAAAATTCAGGCTTCAGTTAAAAAAAATCTGAGTCCTCTACGAGTAGCCCACGGCTACTAGACTCCATCCTTCTTTCTCTATGCAACTAAGCCTTAGGGGTTTTCAAAGGCTGCATTTTTTTTTCCCTTTCTGCCAATTATAAAACGTAGCAGAAGGCCTTTATGACCCTGGCATTCGATAAGATAAAATCCCAAATAAACAACCAATATACCTACAGTATAAACGTACCATTTTTCAAGCGAAGGGGTAAGCTCTCTCTGGCGCGAGGGGGTTGGCTTGGGGGCCTGAGGATCTAAGTAATCAACTCTGAGACTACCAAGGCTGCAGCAACCCTGCACAGGGTATATTAAACCTGAGCTTGTGTGCAGCTAGGACAGTGCATCCTCTCAAGTATAAGCAGTGCTAATGGTAGTCAAGTGTGTGTATATATATATAATATATATATAATATATATATATAATAATATATGTGTGATGTCTCCATGGTTGTTTAATTTGTTTATGGATGGGGTTGTTAGGGAGGTAAATGCAAGAGTCCTGGAAAGAGGGGCAAGTATGAAGTCTGTTGGGGATGAGAGAGCTTGGGAAGTGAGTCAGTTGTTGTTCGCTGATGATACAGCGCTGGTGGCTGATTCATGTGAGAAACTGCAGAAGCTGGTGACTGAGTTTGGTAAAGTGTGTGGAAGAAGAAAGTTAAGAGTAAATGTGAATAAGAGCAAGGTTATTAGGTACAGTAGGGTTGAGGGTCAAGTCAATTGGGAGGTGAGTTTGAATGGAGAAAAACTGGAGGAAGTGAAGTGTTTTAGATATCTGGGAGTGGATCTGTCAGCGGATGGAACCATGGAAGCGGAAGTGGATCATAGGGTGGGGGAGGGGGCGAAAATTTTGGGAGCCTTGAAAAATGTGTGGAAGTCGAGAACATTATCTCGGAAAGCAAAAATGGGTATGTTTGAAGGAATAGTGGTTCCAACAATGTTGTATGGTTGCGAGGCGTGGGCTATGGATAGAGTCGTGCGCAGGAGGATGGATGTGCTGGAAATGAGATGTTTGAGGACAATGTGTGGTGTGAGGTGGTTTGATCGAGTAAGTAACGTAAGGGTAAGAGAGATGTGTGGAAATAAAAAGAGCGTGGTTGAGAGAGCAGAAGAGGGTGTTTTGAAATGGTTTGGGCACATGGAGAGAATGAGTGAGGAAAGATTGACCAAGAGGATATATGTGTCGGAGGTGGAGGGAACGAGGAGAAGAGGGAGACCAAATTGGAGGTGGAAAGATGGAGTGAAAAAGATTTTGTGTGATCGGGGCCTGAACATGCAGGAGGGTGAAAGGAGGGCAAGGAATAGAGTGAATTGGAGCGATGTGGTATACAGGGGTTGACGTGCTGTCAGTGGATTGAATCAAGGCATGTGAAGCGTCTGGGGTAAACCATGGAAAGCTGTGTAGGTATGTATATTTGCGTGTGTGGACGTGTGTATGTACGTGTGTATGGGGGGTTGGGCCATTTCTTTCGTCTGTTTCCTCGCGCTACCTCGCAAACGCGGGAGACAGCGACAAAGTATAAAAAAAAAAAAAAAAAAAAATATATATATATATATATATATATATATATATATATATATATATATATATATATATCATACCTAAGATTAGTCACAACGTCAACACTCAATGAGAATATCACAACCCTTCTTTATTCTACAATAATACGCACGGATCTGAACTTTGAAAACACCATAATCTACCCACTACGGTAACCATATGTACGCCCAAGCTCTAACACTAAGCTGTTCCTACGTACGCTCTCCTAGCTCTTACTACCTCGACGTTACCCACACGGACGCTCTGAACCCTTACCCTAACAAGTATGTAGAAGGGTAGCGGGTAATAAGGCCAACATCAGCTTATTAACAGTAACCTGGCACCCGGGAGTGTTCATCCCGCTCGCTACCCACTCTTTTGTCACTGGAAACAATGTACTCGTTATTTCTACTGTCGACTGTGGCAAGACCAAGAGCTTCAAGTGACGTTAACACGTTTGCTTATTATGTCCAAACTTATGGATACACATTATAAGGTTTTTTTTTTTATTCAAAATATCGGTATGGTATCCGGAAATGTTTTACTATGCTTACATATATCTATTATAAATCTATAAGTTGATCAAATCTCGAAATGCTACCCAATTTTGAGAACATCCTTCAAATTCTCAAACTCACCACGGCGGATGAGTGCGTGGGGCGGATGCGGGAGACGCAGTTTACCACATCCTCCAGCATCAAAGGCCCGCCGTAATAGGGGATACGACACCCTTCAATATTCATGAAATGCACACAGCCACAGTGACACCGTGGGGCCGCTCGACACTGGGGGGGTCAATGGCTTCTTAAATCATGCAAATGCCGTCCGAGATCAGCGCAAACTCCACAATTGCAACGGTAACAGAAACACCTGCAGCTCGACTGAACCATCAACTTGCACCTGCTCTTCAACCAGTGCTTACACTTATGGTGGATCACAGGCCACGACAACCGCTGGTGAAGTCAGGAAAATGATGCGTAATACGTAGACTGGTGGGACGTGCGATATCCATTTGGAGATAGAAACGACAAGTGATCCAGGAGTTAAAATGCTAGGCTCGCCGCCGACCCACATCCACGCCTATCTCAGAGCGGCCTCACAACGGGGAATATTTTTGGTTCAAATATCTTTTAATGGCAACACTTTACTGCTGGTAAATATACAATTAAATAATAACCTACGCGTGCCTCGGTGCAACACATGAACGGTCTCGTCATTCGGGGTCGGACATCTTGTTACAATGCCTTGTCTCCGGATGTCTTTCATCGCCTTCTCCTCCACCATCCTTATTGTAGTTTCTTCGTTTCGTGTTTATCTCTAACAGAAAGATTAGAAAACATGAGAATTCTTATTTTTCCATTATTTTTGGTTTCTTCTTGGATGTAAATTAACCGGTCAGCTCGTGAACAAAGGGCAACAGCAGCAAATTAGTGCCCGACCTTCGTCAGCTACTCTGACGGGAGTCTGTGCCTTCACCACTTCCCTTTTAACCCTAAGCAGTCCAAGACTCCCCACAGACCTGAGAAGGTCAGTCACAGTAGGTCGGCCCTCCCCTACAGACTGCTCACAAACACAGCGGGAGGCTCTAGTGGACAGATCTCACCTCAAAAGAGACATGAGTGACGTTCATCACGATACTTGGGAGCATCCTTCTCGTGAGGCCCGTTCATGGCCACGAGAGCATGTTACACATCGTTATCTCCACAACCCTCACAAAACAGAGAGGAAGAAGAATAAACTCCTCAAAAGGCGTGATGCTATCCATTATGCTGAAGAAAAAAAAAGAGAGAAGAATTAACAGAGGATGAGAACCGCCCAAGGACGCCGCCGCCGTTCCGCGCCATTCTGACAGCAGCTGCGCTAGAGGCCAGCGAGGTTGATAACAGGCTTGGAGTGGCACGCTGGCTTGTGAATGAACCCAGGCCAAAATCTTATTGTGACTGCTACTGCTCACTGTTACTCCTGCTGCTGCTTCTGCTGATGCCGCTTGAGGTACTGCGGGTTAATGGTAACGGGAGGTGTAAAGGGGAAGCAAGAGTGGTTAAGATGCTATAGTATAGCGGTGTAATGAATGGCAGTGAGGATGTAAACAACGATCGTGGTTGTGAATGGCGCTCTGGAGATGGAAGGAGTAGTGACTTCTGCTGGGAACCTAGTTATTCTGGGGTCGTAAAAAAAGCTGTCTTGAGGATCACAAGCAGCTGTGAATGGTGGTCGCAAGGCTGCTGGTGAATGGAAGCCGTAACTAGTTGGGAATCTTCGTGCTTTTAGGGTAAATTAAGTCGCAATGTCTGTGAATGGTCGAGGTGGCAATGGTGAATGGGAGTGCTGGCTATGGAAATTTTTTGTTCTGGTTGCGAATGATGGTGACGACGCTGGTTGCGGTGTGTTTACAGTGGTTGTGGTTGTGGAGGAGGAAGTGCTGTTAGTTCTTGTTATGGTGGTTGTCATGCTGGTAGTGGTTGCTAACGGTGGTATGAGATGCTTGTTAGTGGTTGTTACGGTGGTTCGTGAAGGGGTCAGTGGTTGCTGACGGTGGTGTGTGGTAGTGTTCGTAGTTCGTGATGCTTGTGGTAGTTAATAAGGTAGTCGGGGTAGCGGTAGTGGTACTACTTGTTACGTAATGATAACGACGGATCGTCATCCTGGCAGCGAAGTATAGCAATGGTAAGAACCCAACGGACATTATGGTGGCGTCAATGGATACATGGAAGGTGTTCCTCGATAATTAATTCGTAGAACTGGAAGTCGAGTGGTAATTATGTCGAAATCACTAGCCCTGGGCGGTAGTTAGAGAGGTGCTAATTACTCTGGAACACACACACACACACACACACACACACACACACACACACGAGGCAATAAGCTATTGGAAGGTAGTTTGAGAATGCTAAAACAATCCCCATTGTTTGCGCAGAGTGGTAAGCAATTGGGTAGTTAGTGCCCAGTGGGGACAATGGGGGTAGGCATGGGGTGTGGGGACAACGGGGGGTGGGGTGGGGAGGAGGAAGCTTTAATGGGTAGGGGGAGGAGGTAGTGATGGAGTGTGGGAGTGAGTGAGAGCGGTGGTGGGAAGAGCCGAGACTTGGCTACACAGGAGGGTGATGGCGGCTCCCGGTGATAAGGGTTGTGAATGGAAGGGAACAGTCCTGAACTTTAAAATAACTCTTATTATACAATATGTATGAAGGAAACCTAAGCGAAAGCCACACACAAAATAAAAAAAATAAAGAAAAATAGTAAAATCAACATAGCAGATAATATAACAATATCAAAAAACATAAGATTGATGGAATCAAAATTTATAGTAAAAAAAAAACTCAACATCATCTTACAACACTAATAACTAGTGACGTGAGCCTAAAACACTAACAGAAAACCTAGTATGTGGGACTGTTCGAAACGCTCCCACCGACCATGATAAACAGTAGGTCTGTGCGGCCGCTGGCAAGTCGAGGAAGGACCGTTGTTAAACTTGCTTTTTCCCTTACGCCGCTAAAGCTTGGGAATCTTTCCATTTCATATCCTTTGCTCTGTTCCAGTTGATTAATCAACAGAGAACATTAAAGATGTTTTGTTTGTCTCCGGCAACTAATGACTGGAGACTGTATCTCTGCTGAACTCGAGATGATTTTACGAAAAATTCCTTTATGTACAATCGAACCTGACTCTCAATCAGGAACCAACATTCGGATGTACGGTACAGACCAATATACCACCCACTTACTTCGCTGTAGGGTATAATAACTTGTAAGTAACATAACCACAATGCTAAGACAAGAAAATCTAACCATAACCACAGCAACAATAACATGAACTCTGACCATAACCACAACAGTAACTCCAGACGGTAACAATGTCTCAGGGCGAAAATCACGAAGAAATTTTTTTTTTGCCAACAGATGACTAGGGCATATTCTCTCACATGATAATAAAGGGGGGAAAAATGGAATCTGCTGATCTTTGTAGGATAAATGGACGAACGACAATCAAATGAAGATGAAGATGATGGTGATACAGATGAGGAGCAAAGAAGAAATTCATAAAGACACAAAGACAAAACCTACACCAATATTTAGCAAGTCTCTAAAATCATCACAATATCCTAAAAATTATTCAACATTCCAAAAACCTTTGAAAGAATCCTCTAAAACCTCCTCGCTCCTAAAAGTTAAGTCCCTAAAGTCTTGACCACATCCCAAAAAATACATATTCGATTTCCTTAAAGCCTTTATCACGTCCCTCACACCTTTATGTTGCCTCTATAACCTTTATCACGCCCGAAAATATAACCGCACCATGTCCCTAAAACATTCAAAATAGTCGTAACTACTTTAAACGTCCTAAAAGCTTTTACCGTACACCTTAAGATCTTTCCCTCTTCCCAAATTCTTTACCATGTCTTTAAAACCCTGACCACGTCCGTAAAACTTAGTTTATAAAGCTTGCATTCCGTTATAAATAATAATAATAATAATAATAATAATAATAATATCATCGATCCCAGAAGAGTTACGCTTACATAAATGAAATTTAGAAATTATATTTTTCATTCTCTTTAAAATAGTTTCAGAATATATATATATATATATATATATATATATATATATATATATATATATATATATATATATATATATATATATATGCGACATCTTTTTGTACCCCTGAAAGTACAATGGGGCAAATTATTCTATTAAACTACGAGCGGGTGCACGGGAGACCTCATCCATTATAAAAAAAATCCCCCATTACAGGGCAGTAAGTGCATTGGGGTAAACTCCCCGTTATACATCGGTCACTGCATGAGGTAAACTTCCCGCTTTATGTCAGTAGGTATACATGGGGGTAAACCCCCCATTTATGTCAGCAGGTGCATGGGGGGTGTAAACTCCTCCATTAAACGTAATTAACACGGTAATTTAACCTCATAATCACCAACCACTTCCAGATGTACAGCAGACTAGACTCTCTAACCAAATTTTATATTAATTATATCTACGTCTCGCACACACACACACACACACACACACACACACACACACACACACAGATGGAGAGATAAGATATACACGTGGCCCACCCCAGCTGGTGATGTCTGTGATGAGGGAAGTGGACGAAGGAGGTGGGTGAGTAAGATACAAACTGATGATGAGGGAATAAGAAAGGTTGACTGATAAAAGCTTCACAAGGGAAGCCGCCATGATAATGCCCCCCCCCCCCCCCCCCCCTAAGGTCTGCAGTCGAGGCTAGATATTTGTCTCTCCAGCGGTGGGAACTACGCGCTAGCCTTGCCTTCAAGAGGAAACCCTCGTCATTGCGTACTATATCATATGTTCTATCTGTCTCTTTCTTGCGGTAAGCGCCATCTATCTATCTATCTATATATATATCTAACTGTCTATCTATCTATATATCTCCAGTGATAAGCGGGGAGATGGGGGAGGAGCTGCCTGCCGGGGTGAGGGTGGGGAGCGCTGGTGGTGGTGGTGCTGGTGGTGGGGCCAATTGCTCTCAATTAGGTGTGGTGGTGGAGGGTGAGGGAGGAGAGGAGGGGTGGCAGCTAGCGATGGGGGGGGGGGACTAGTTTAGTGTCGGGTGCTAGCGAGGGAGAGGAACTGTGCAGATGACTAGCGAGGGAGGGCAAGGAACTAGCGAGGGGAGGAAGAAAGGGAAGGGAAGGAGTAGCGAGGGAGGAAGGAGGGATAAGAGGGAGGGGGAGACTTGACAGAAGACTAGTTAGCGAAGATAAGGGACTAGCGAGGGAGGGAGAGGGAGAGGCTAGCAAGAGAGGGAGGGAGGGAGGCAGGTCTGCTGACGGCCCAGGTTACAGGGAGACATGGAGGTGCTCTTGTTCTTCCTGTGTCCTGTGGTGGTGGTTTCCTGCCACCACCACCACCACCACCACACTGGACTCCTTGAGCAGGGAGGCGAGACCAATGGGTACGACGGCACGACCCTCGGGCGCGACGGTACGACCCAGGCCTAGGTTGCTGGGTTAGATCAAAGGTCGTGTCGTCGTGCTCAAGGATCGCATCGTCGTGCCCACGCCCTCAGACCACGTCAGCGCCACCTGTTGCCCCTCGCGCGCAACACTTCAAGCAATGATTCACGCTAAAGATATACATACTTACTTCTCCCCCCCCCCCCAAGCCATCGTAGCCAATGACACCCCCAAGGGTAGGGTGTGGGACAGGTCACGAGGTGGGTCCGGGAAGTGGGGGGTCAGAGGCGTAGTCCACTAATTACGACGAGACCTGGCTAAAATGGCAGTGGGCTAGCGCGTAGTGCTCACCTCAAGAAAGCAGCGTTGCGAGGTGGAAGGACTGAATGTTTTGTGGCTTAAAAGCCAGAAGCTCACGTGAGGGGAGGGTGAGGCATAAAGAACATACAGGTACTTGGGCAAAGGAGTAAAACTTGACAGCCTGTCTCAGTGGATAAGGGGAAAGAAGCGATATGGGGGGCAGACTCAGCATGCATGCGTGGGGGGGGGGGGGGGGCGGTGTTAGACCCAAGGGCCTGCATGCATGGGAGGGGGGGGGGATAGACACAGAATGCATGAATGGGGTAGACAGACAGATCTTGCATGCATGCGTTGAGGGGAGGGAGTAGACCCATGATGCATGTGTGTGTGGGGAAGGGGAGCTGGCTAGCTGGCATGTGGTGGGTGTCAACTGTTAAATAAGTTTTGTGATCTCTTTTTTTTTCTTTGTGTGTGTGTGTGTGTGTGTGTGTGTGTGTGTGTGTGTGTGTGTGTTTATCATGAGAGATTCTGTACTTGGTTCGGTAGATCCTGCTGTTACGTAGTTTCCAAGCGACACCAATGGCTTGTTAAGACTGGTGGCCCTTTGCGATGGCGGTGCCTGACACATGTGGCGGTGTGGGTACGCATGTATGTATGTATGTATCCTCGATCACCGCCAGCGTATATATCCTATACGTATGTCCCATGTGTGTACGTGAACCATGATTTGCGATATTGGTGAGGTGAATTACGTTTTCCTCTCCTCACAGGTCGTAGGAAGGTGGCAACCAGGGAGGTACTGCCCGCCTGGCCATCACGTGGTGCTGGTTAAGACTGGCGCAGTGAGCTTGCACCACAGTGGCCATCATGTTCCACTCTCTAGCCCCAGGTTGCTGTCTGTCTTTTTCCTTGTGCTTACCATCGCTGCCATTTGGTCCAGAGGCATACAAATAAAACCTTAAGTCACCTGACTCGTTGTTCTTAGCTCTGTATTTTCCTGCGGTGAGCGGTACGCGCAATGCCTTGACGAATGCCGGAACCTCGCCGGACGTATGTAAACACATTGGTACGTAGGTGGCCATCCTTGGGCCAGTCTTGGCTGAATTACGTCAAAGCGACTCGTATATTATAACCAATTGGATGGAACGCCATTAATGGCCAGGAACGTATCATCAACCCGACGATCGTAAAGGGATTCAGTTGTTATCTTCTGACGGACTACCATTACGTCACCACCATCAGGCTGGGGGGGGGTCCGAGGGAATGACCTGAAGAGTCATTCATTCAGTAGCTATACAGGGGAACACAAGGTCGGTCTGCTATACAGGGACTCCCGTTTGATGTTTGGACCGGCTGGGGGTCACTCTTGTTTGTCTCTCAACAAGGGGGGGGGGGGGGGGGGGGGGTTTTGGCTCCCACGATCACGACGGTACGAAACACAACACCTCTAGTGGTCCAAGACGAAGGTGTCTGTCTGTTGGAGGAGAGTACACAGGAAGGACAGATAACACAAGACCTGATGGTCCATGGCTAGGCTACCAACTGGAGGACAGTTAGAGAATCCTAGATTTCTAATCTACATAAACGGAGTGTTCTCTACTTGCTCTGTCCTTCCATCTCTCAAAGAACTGTTTACTGTCCAGGTCATCGGATTTATCTTAAAACTTAGCAAAGTTTTGATCAGATCACTCCTCACTCTTCTCTCTCCCGAGGTGTGTGTGTGTGTGGGTGTGTGTGTGTGTAAGGAGGAGGGAGGTTGTAATGGGTAAAGAGGACGTTGTCAGTGTTGCAATACGTAGAAGGCTGGGGGCAAGAATACCATCCTGGTACACCAGAACGCTAGTTCATTCGTATTTCCTGTTTCTTTTTTTTTTTCCAGAACTACATAATGACTTGTCGAACTGGTGGAGGAAAGGTGGAGACGACGAAGACTGGTCGTCGTGTCTTCGGCTCTCGTGCCCGATATACGCAAAAAATTCCACCCATATTCAAAACTTTTCGTCTGGTTCTGTTTATGTGGCTGTGGTAAGTTTATCAGATCCATTCGTCCCGCTCCATCAAGAAAGATAAATTCACGTGTCTAAAGTCCACAGAAAACAAGTCTTTATTGGTATTCACGAAAGATTTAGCAAAGAACTCGTGGCTATAACAGAACATATATGTTAACTGACTCAAAAGTCACGTACGCAGAGAGTGCATACATGATCTTAGAAGTATGTTGAACACCTGAAGAAGGTGAACAGGATTTTTCGATTGGTAGTTATAAACTAACGTTAGCGGACGTAATGACCCCCTGACAGTTGACAGGCTACAGCCTAACCTACCAATCAACCTGACCCTAGAGGCGATCTATATATCCTCCGTCCTTAAAACAGATCCCCAGGCACCATTATTCCCTTGATCGGGCACATAAAAGGTGCCTTTTTGTTTGCAAGAATTATCGACAAAGCGCACCAAAATAAAAACTTTAATAACAAAAGACTTCACAAAAAGACGCTTTCATCCCACTACAGACTACACAAAAGATGTTTTAAGCATCCAAAACGATTCAACACAGCACACATCTCTCCTTCCATTCTATAACAGGTGATTATCTCATATAACAATCTCAAAAACAGTATCATAACGTATAAAACCCTCCTCAATAAAAGCCCCTCTATACACATAATGAAATCTCGGAAAAAACGTACGTATACTCTGGACGTACAAAGGTCGAACACCTCTACCTTCACAAGCCATAAAGTCTCCTCTCTCTCTCTCTCTCTCTCTCTCTCTCTCTCTCTCTCTCTCTCTCTCTCTCTCTCTCTCTCTCTCTCTCTCGAGTGCCTCTCCCCTTCACAATAAACCCCACAACGTCTCCTCCACAACTCGTGCCTTTCACAACAAACCACAAGGAGATGTAATGAAAAAAGGAGGGTGTTCTTCTTCTGTACAAGTGTCAGCCTCAACAGAGTGTGCCTCTGTCGTGGCTAAAGATTTTATAAGTGTCTTGATAACACCTCACCTGCCCTCCTACTGTCTGGTGTGCAGACAGTTAATTCCTTCAGACAAACACACACACGTTTGTAATTGCCTATTTGTACTGTACGGGGAGGGAGTTCTACGCTCGCGGGGGGCCTCCCTTCCTGTTGAAATTTCTCTACTATGATAAAGAAAAAAAATTCATACAGGAGTTTGAAAAAGCTGTATGATTCTCAAGACAGTTCAAGAGACATGGGGCCCCAAGATTACATAACTGCCTCCCAGAACAGCACAAATAGCTTATCAAACACACAAACAATATATATATATATATATATATATATATATATATATATATATATATATATATATATATATATATATATATATATATATATGTATGCCTTTCCCGTGTTTAGCGAGGTGGCGTAAGGAACACAAAAAAATGGCCTAATTTGCACATGCTCCCTCACACTGTACTAAAACCTCATATATATATATATATATATATATATATATATATATATATATATATATATATATATAGTGAAAATATGACATGATGGAGTGGATGAGGGTGGACATGATGATGATGATAATCAGTCGGGGTAACAAGCACTGGACGGAGGGAGACGGGAGGCCACACAGCTTCCTCCTCAGCTCCCAGACAACTGGTCGCCGCGCGCCACAACGACTCACCACAAACCCATTATGGACTTAACTCCCTGAACACGAAGGTGCGACCCTTGTGAAGAAGGAGAGCGACCCCTGAGCACGACGGACGACCCCTTGAGTACGACGGTACGACCCCTTGAGTACGACGGTACGACCCCTTGAGTACGACGGTGCGACCCCTTGAGTACGACGGTGCGACCCCGTGAGTACGACCCCTTAAGGACGACGGTACGTCCTTTGCGTACATAATGGTCTCTGGCCTTTGACCTGACACTTAAGGGTGAGGGCAAAGGTCAAGTCATCACACCTGAGGGTCGGAAGGTCGTACAACCGCTGTTACCACCACCAGACTGACAACTAACCCTACAAACCTTGAACACATTTCCACAAGTCTACAAAAATAAACCACATTAATGCACAAAAAATTCCAAAGATCCACAATAAGCAGCATAAACCCACAAGTCACACAAACCTATCAATAAACTTCAGGAATTCACAAAAATCTCCAAAATCACAGTAAACCCCACAAGCCTACAAAACATCCCCAAAACCCACAAATCCGTAATAATAATCGCCACAAACCCACAACAATAAACCCCACAACAACGGGCGAGAGAGAGAGAGAGAGAGAGAGAGAGAGAGAGAGAGAGAGAGAGAGAGAGAGAGAGAGAGAGAGAGAGAGAGCTTCCTGCCCGTGGTGGGGGCGGGCGGGCAGACAATGCTATCCTGGACGCCATCATCTCCACCACCACCATCATCTCCACCACCCACCACAGAACTCAGTTTCCCCTCGCGTCACCACAATGAAGATGGATGGCTAGGGGCGTGTCCACTATCCACCTCCCCTCTCCCCACTACTACCACCACTCCCCCCCACCCCCCTATCCTTCCCTCCCGTCTATCTCCCCCCTCTCCCGTCCGCCTGGCTACAAACAACGGGGTCATCTTCCTTGCATAGTATGTCTTCCCACTAACAACACCTCCTCAACCCGTCTTAATCACCCCCCCCCCCAACCCCTCTGTCCCGTCCATGTGTGACAGAAGCCCGTGACGGGAGGGAAGTGGGGGGGGGGGGGGGGAAAGCTAAGGACGACCTGGGATGACTGATGACCTGAGGGACCTGCCATGTCACACACTGGACCAATGCAAGGGGAAGGGGGGCGCCTGACGACCTGGGAGCAGACCACCAGGTCACACTGGTGCAGCCCCTGGGCAGGGGAAGACCTCTCTCTGTCCATTCGTCACACCACCATCACCATCACCACCAACAACAACAAAACAACAACAACAACAAAAATACAGGAGACAGAACAAAATAATACATGACCAAACCGAACGCAACACAGCCAAACCTAACTTACCACCACCCTAACCTGACCTAACCTAACCCGACCCGGTAGTGGGAATTATACTGGGGCAGAAACTGGACTCTGACAGGGAATTTTTATATGTAAATACTTACATTACGAGATACTAGTTTCCCTCTCATATATTATATATATATATATATATATATATATATATATATATATATATATATATATATATATATATATATATATATATGTGTGTGTGTGTGTGTGTGTGTGTGTTCCTGGAACACCTGCTTGATGTTACAACGCGACTGAAAAAGTCACCTTCGCTCTAAAGGAATCCATCATTTTCCTGCTCTAAATTGGAGCGCAGCCTCAACGATGAAAGAAACCCATAAAATGGTTCTAAGGGTTGTATACTCAGATGAAAATAACGCAAACACACACACACACACATACACACACACACTAAAAAAAAATACCTGTGAACGACATATTCTTAACTGAAAATGGAGCCTGGGGGTAAGCGGACATTACCTATCATGACACACGACTCCAACCGGGGTCACAAGTCAGCTGGGGTGTGACGTCAGCAGTGGCTGGGCAGGACTAAGGCAGTTTAGATGATATAATAACTATCACATGGCTAGAGGCTCGGCCAAGATGGATGCCTGGGGTACAATGTCGCCGAGATAATGAAGAAATAAGGTATAATGTTGTACAACTACTATTATTTCTACTACTACTACTACTACTACTACTTTACAACTGTTACATGTTCCTACTACTACTACTACTACTACTACTAATAATAATAATAATAATAATAATACTAATAATAATAATAATGATAATCATTAGTAGTAGTAGTAGTAGTAGTAATAGTAGTAATAATAATGATGATGATGATAATAATAATAATAATAATAATAATAATAATAATAATAATAATAAGAAGAAGAAGAAGAAGAAGAAGGAGAAGAAGAATTATAACAATAAAAGTAAAGGTAAAAAAACAAATGATTGTATTTTGCTGCTACTGTCATTACTACTACTACAACTATCCTTGATACTGCTACGTTTGCTGCTGGTACAGCTGGTACTGCATCTGTCCTCCAGTACCAAGAAAGGAAGGCTGTCGGTAAATAATAAAAGAATTAACATGATCCTAGACAGACTGTGTGTCACGAATTCTGCCATCCTCCTTCAGAAACACTTTATGACATCATTACAACGCAGGGAAAAAAAAATCTCGTTTTTATAGACTTTCTTTGTTCGTTTAGTAAATCATTCACGGCTGAGTTAAAGTGCACTGCCTTCGGATTCCTTCAAATGTTGGCCTCACAACGAATAATACCACAGACGAACGAGTTAAAATTAATGTCTTTAAAGAGGACTATGGTTTTGCTCTACTTTCATTTAGTTTCAAAACAACCATCCATAGAATATATAAAACAAAGAGAATATATATATATATATATATATATATATATATATATATATATATATATATATATATAGATAGATAGATAGATAGATAAATTCATGAATTTCTTTCTAATGTGTCACAGCGTCTTATGCAAGAAGCAGATAACAAACAATGGGCCGAGACCCCAAACTTACTGAAGAAATATATCAAACACACTATCAACTCACTTTACCTACGTCTATAATTCTAATGACGGTATCGCATATAAACAACGGTACGACCCAAGAATACGATGGTACAACGGTACAAACCGTGTGATCAGGTTAGAGGCCAAATCATCATAACCCAATACACATAATAACAGTGAATAAAAAGATTAGCACATACATTTTGCACTTTATAGGCAGACGATTAAATACTTTACATGGTGTGGAGAAGGAAGAGGCGATGCCAACTCTACGTCTAGTTATACCATCTCTAGGGAAGATCTAGGGGTCAAACGCCCCTGATGACGCTTGTTGGAAGGAATTATGAATCGCAACAGACCAATAACATCCCTTACAACAGAACACCAACACCACATCCATCATAAAAGAGGTCAGTCAACATGGAATCCCATCCCCTTGTGACGCAAAAGGTATTTGTATTTATCTCTTCTACTGCAGACATAATAAGCAATCACATTCCCTATACCCAAGTCCGGCCCCTCGCCCGTAATGGGTTCCCGTTCTCCACCCAGAGGCGGCAGCACAAGGGTAACTAAAGAGGAGGAACAGTTGGGGTTTCAGACACGTCCACGTGAGTTGCCAAGGCCGGTGGGCTGGCGTGGCAGCGGCAGCCCTGACCTCACACTCAACACTCGGAGATGGCAGCTAGTGACAAGGGGCGGCCCTGACCTCACACTCGAACAGGGGATAAGCATCAACGCCGCCTGTCCGCCATCTTGGACAACAAAAGCCATGAATGCGAGTAAACGTAAATCCACAACTCACTGTCGTCCATAATTTTTGTTTGCTTTGACGAAGTATACGGGAGGTAGATATCTGTCTAGATTTGACGGGAGCTCCCATCAAAACGTAAATTCACCCTCGTTTATATACATTTGGACAAAATTGAAATAATGACCCCCGGCCATACTATCCGAGGTGTAAAGATTTCTCGAATCTATCGCGTCTTACATGAACATCTTCACGGCCTTTAAAGTTATAAAATCATGTCCGACAATGTTTGAGTACCACGACGTGTGATTACAATCCTCGCTGTACCTCAAAAGTAAACAACAGCGTACGATACCCCTCATCACCCCTGCGAAGACATTAAATTTTCACGGTGTTTGATCAAAAGTCAAGTGTTACGAGAAATTCAAGGAGATTCTCTGGCTTGTGTCCGTTAAATTTCCACGCTGGTTTACCTCCACTGCATACTTGTGAAACTGGTTTACCAATGTAAGGCACTTCCACTGCTGGTTTACCTCTAGCACTTCCCCTGTTGGTTTACCTCCATAACTCAATTCACCTAAGTTTTTTTCTCTATTTCCCTATTGGCTCTGTGGTTTCCCTCAGTAAAACCGTTAAAACAATTTTCTCTCTAGCTCAATGGTTTACCTCTGTTAACAACGTTAGTTTAGTGGTATACCTTCGTTACACTTTCTTTGTTGCTGGTTTCCCTTACCAACATCTTCCCAATTGGTTTACCTTCGTAAGGTACAAGTTTGCCTACGTAACAACAGCTTTGCTGGTCTACCTCCGTTACATCCTCGTCTTACCTCCACAACTTTTTCCCAGCTGGTTTACCTCCCCTAAAACTTTTATGCTGGTTCACCTTGAGTAACATGGGTCATCGCATGAACACGCCAGTATCGGACAGGAAGGGCGTATCCCCGCGACCGGGCCAACTGATTCACGCTCCTCGCTCCCGATAATCGATATAAATAAATAACGCCATAAACTACATCTATACTTTCACCAGAGAAACTACAAGAAAACTACTACATATTTTTGACCCTCTCGCGGGAAGGATTCAAATATGGAAGTTAGCTTTAACGAGGGAAACTGCCACCTCATTTGGCGTTGAACAATCCCGGATGTTTCTACATTCCTTTGTTGGCGGTGCTACATTGTGGCCGGAATGCTGACTGAGGCAAATTTGATGAGATTAATTGTAACGCAAAATCCAGACTGATCTATCGGCGGTGAAAACAGACAATAAAATTGAACTATTCATGAATTATGTACGCATCAACATGTAACACTGCTGGGAAAGCTCCCCACCTCCCCACAGCTTCCGCAGGGGCAGCGGTTAGGTGATGGTGCGCGCGTAATTCGACTCCTGGGAGCATTGTGATTGGCAGATAATTGATCAATCAGAGGCGACCATGGGGGCGCAATGACCAATCACGGCCCGGTTATCTCCCCGCTCCATCTTACTAGCCCTTCACAATTCGCAAGAATGTACGCAAAGACTCGAGTAATGTATCCATGTGGGATATCCGCGTTGCATAACCACTACGCTTAGTTATAAGTAAATAAATATATATATATATATATATATATATATATATATATATATATATATATATATATATATATTACCTACCCTCAACATCGTCAAACTAAAGAAGCTTTATCGAACCTAGTACCCTGTGTATATTTTCTTCATACATCTATGATCCCAATTAACAAAACATAAACAAACACACGAGACGAGGTCCCACGGTGTAAAACTCCCTCATAATAAACACACCGTACCACACCACACAAACAACTACGTAGTGCTGTACTATACACTGCGACCCACGTATATTAGGCTACGTTCGTCTTCGTAAAGGGTAGCGAGCTCATAGCAACCCTAGCTGTGCACCCTTTCCCTTTGAGTATGTAAGTCGATCCAATGGGTAAACCAAAATTCAAAGCTACTAATAGCTTGGTTGATATATTTTCAGCTAATAACAGTAGTAACACAACAAGAAATACACAGAAACTGGGTGAAACAATGCAAAAATGGCGGGGCTGAACCAAATATCAGGCGTGGAATCATCAACGGACACAGGATCCTGAGAGCGAAAATGAAGCCCACGGACTGTCCAGGCTAATATCCAGACAGACAGACGGACAGACAGACAGACAGACAGCAAGGGAGAGGGGAGGGGGTCACACAAGGGCCCGGGGAGACAAGACCCTCCCACCCCCGCTGGCCACCGACCTCGCTATCCTGGACAGGTCGGACGGGCTCAGTGTCGCCAACAGCAGGCAACCAATCTTTTGTTCACCTTAAATATCTACTTACACCTAATCCTCCCCAACTCCGTATTTACTAAAAAAAAAAGAAAAAAAAAAGCGTTCTAACCACTCGTCCACAATAGGATCGATGAACAAGCTCCTAATTATCATCATGTACGTAAATGTCACAAAATCAAATTTCGCGCAACGGGGAAAACAAAAAGAATGGCGGCGTCCACTGTGGTAGTTGAGTAGCCAGCCAGTCATCAAGGCTAGATGGATGATGGTGGTGGTGGTAGGTGGTGATGGTGGTGGTGATGGTGGTGGTCAGCAACACTACCTCGGCGACAGGAAAGGGCCCATAACTTGCGCCGGCGTATTAACGTCTCTATATGTCATGGAGACGCACAGTCAGGCCACGCAGGAGAGGGCAGGGCTGGGATTCTGGGAAAACGATGACAGAAAACTAGGCTGGTGCAATGATGCCCTTGCCTCTGTGTGTGTGTGTGTGTGTGTGTGTGTGTGTGTGCTGGTTCAATATACAGTTCTTGAGCGGCCTCTTTACCTCATGAAGACCATTTTATGGATCTATATTTCCATATGAACTGTTTCCTGAGTAAAAATTTTTCCGTCTATGATTTATAAAGTCGTCAAAAATCTAGGTAAACGAAATTCTATTATACGGTAATTCTATTATACTTTGTGCTGCAATGTCTTTGACGCCAAACCACAAATACAGAGACACAGAACAGAGCAATATTAGTAACATAATGCAAGCTTCGTTTCCCCTGATTTAGGTAAGGCGGTAGGATGGGCAACATTTCACACGAATCACAAACTGAAAGTACAAATGGAGCGATTATAACTTAGTGGGGCGGTTGTAACCTCGTGGAATACGTAACTGCACTCTTCAGGGGCAGTAAACTAGCAGAAAGGTTATTACATACTGAAGCGGTCGTATCGTAGTGGAGCAGTTGTTACTTAAAGGAGCCTTTATAATCTAATAGAGCAGTTGTAACCTCATGGAGCAGTTGTAACCTAATGGAGCAGTTGTAACCTAGAAGAGCTGTCGTAATTTCTATGATGTTTAGCAGACTGTGGGAAAAACTAAACAACTGACAAACATGTATAAGCCTATACAAATATCATATATATATATATATATATATATATATATATATATATATATATATATATATATATATATATATGGCACAAAATACAGGATGAAACCTAACTTAGAGCAGGTGTGGCCAGCATGTGATATATTTGGGCAGGATAGGATGAGAGCTCTCGACCAATCTGATACAATCATACACCCCCCATGGTGACCACACGCCGACCTCCAGAAACACCACCTCCACTCACTCACCCTAATTTTGTTCAATCCCTCCAGTATTGTGGTTCTGGATGGCACAAACCCATAAGAACCACGACTCACACACACTTTCCTTATTACTATCAATTCCTCTCAATGAAGTAAGCTTACAGACACGCCACGGTAGAACATCACTACCTTTAAACCCACACCACTTTATTTCAAACCTTCCGACTCCCAAAACGAACTATATATATATATATATATATATATATATATATATATATATATATATATATATATATATATATATATATATACAAAAGTAGGTTACAGTAGTATTTCCTCAACTTGGATATGTCAAAAAAAGCATTGTTCTTTATCTACTCTCTAGATTACTCGAGTGTACTCCTCACTACAACGGACTGCATTATTCACGAAAAAACAATAATTGACAACAAAGCTAATCCTCGGACGAGCATTGTGTCATAATGTTCACTTTGCCACACATCTTCCCACTATATTTTGATCTCGAGGGGGGAAGACACTTCGGGATCTCCATCACAGGGACTGACCTAGTGACGGTTTTCTCACGGGGGTCGTGAGTATGGGCTATATGAGCGGTGGGCAGCGGCCGGTAAAGCCGGCACTACGTTTGAGGGATCGAGGTGGCCAGGAAAGAGGTGCTTGGCGTCCCGCAAGGTAGGTGCTGGCTACCCTAGGTGGTAATGATGGTGAGGGCGATGCTCGCTGATGAGTGATTTCCTTATTATCGAAGCGAGGGATGGGAGAGGAGGGGAGAGGCGCACGACGCAGCCTAGCAGCACATAGCACTGGCTCAAGGCTAGACGTCTACCCGTGCAAGCCGCAAGATTTTATGAATGAAGGAGGAAGCATATAGTCTCGTTTGCCAGATGAAACCTAAGTGACGCTAAAGGATGAGAGGAAAATCAAGCCTAGCACACACTACCCACCTGCTATGTATAAGAACACACCCACAGCGTCAGTGGCGTCAATGATGCGCAATATGCAAAACTTTTCGAGCAAAAATGGACATGTAGCACCCATTAACTACAACTTCCAGCGCATGTACAGCATGTTCTCATACTACATGTACATATATACGCCTCAAGACGCAAGGTGATATATAATCTGTTCTCATGAACTTGTCCGAACTCTAAGGGAACAACAGGGGGAGGAGAGTTCACTATACTAGGCTAGGCTCCACCCCGCGCACCCACCGGATACGCTCGTTACTGCGCCCATTGTGGCTCCACTCCCCGCCACCAACCCACACACCTCCACCCCCGATATTCGCTCTTACGGCTCTCTCATCTACCGACTTCGAGCCCTGATTGTCATTTTGTGACGGATGGCTCAACCGAGGATGCTCATTTTTAGCCCTCGAGAGAATACGTGTGTGTTTTGGGGGAAGCATTGATGCAGGTAGTCCCTATCTGGAAGTCTGCTGCAACCTCAATGCCCCAGTTACGCAGACAAACCACATTGTCACGTATACTTTAAGGTACACCTGCTCCCCCATCAAAATGTGGCTAATCTAAGACTGGCCTTTAAAAACTATATATATGAAGAAAAAAATTAAAGATTATTTCCCTAAAATTTACTTTTCAATTTTTTTTTTCACGAACCACGGTGCAATACGAGGTTCCAAATTAAGTAAGATGATAAAATCATGATATGTAAACTAAAGCGTCTGTCTGTCTCATTCAGAAGAGTAAATACGGTACACTAGGCCTTTTCTTTTATGATCTTATTTCCGTGTCTTTCATGACCAGACAGACTCGGCCAACAGGTGCTACAGTCTAATTATCTTACGCTGATCAACCTTTTGCCAGCCCCTCACCTCTCCCCCTTGCATGCGGGTACAGCGGTTCCCCCCCAACAATGGACGCTGTTAAACCATGCAAATTACAGATTGTGTCACTATTACGGCCACTTGACGCCTCGACACATTTTCCAGTCCCTCTCAACCTGCAAACTTAACACACACAAAAAAATTCCAACTACCATTACTCTTTGAGTAAGCTTATCTACACCCGTACAGAACATTAAATAACGCTCAACATCCTATACCAAAAATATCTACACCCGTACAAAACATTAAATAACGCTCAACATCCTACACCAAGAACTTGCATGTGGCCGTTCATACAAAAACTTATCAATCATTTTAATTTCTAATTACTCAGCGAAGTCTTCCAGTATGATGCCCTCTGGCGCCTTAGATTTTATCAACGATATATCGATGCGTAGTTTGTCGTCAGCGCACGGGCACTGTTAGATTATAATATACCGTAAAAGTCAGTGTGCAGTATCATCCATTCTAGAGGCCACTTATTTCTTCTTAACGACTATGGGGGAAGTCTTATCAAATCAACAGAGCCAAAATATATCATACCCGGCTACCTTTCTTTTAATTTTATCTAGTAACATCTCGGGAGTGCGATAAAAGACGGATGCAAGTAATTAATGCTATAATGAATTAGAATTTCCTTTTAAATGCGTAACTCACTAGAGTTTCACCAAAATGAAGCCGAGGGAATAATCACCACACACATTCTCCACTGACAAAAATTAATCTTACTACACGAAAGGATTCAAAGTAAAAGGTAAACAAAGTAACATACATAGCAGCTACGATGGTCTCCAAATCAATTTTCAAAAATTTTCATCAAGTCTGAGACACCCATATTAGTGGTGAGAGGGAGCATAGTAAAAGGCCCTTATCCTATAGAGTGTGTCCTTCACAGAAAATATTCACGGGCCATTAAATGTCACACAGCCTCGCTCTAACCCACAAAACTCGTGTTAACAGCACACACCACCACCACTACCACAAACCACGGGATAGCCACAATCACCTCAGGACGCCAGGCATTCCGCCATTCACTTGGTTTCCTAATCCTACTGATTAATCACATTATCTTTAATGGTAAATCCAGGAGGTGGGAGCCGGATGGAGGTAACAAACCTTCCCCTTCTGTTCCTCTCCGGCTTCCGCCAGAAGACCCGCCAACGACACCCGTCAGGTTAGCCAGCCAGCCATGGGACGCCCTGTTTCCGTTATTCCACGGTGCTGGTGTAAGTTTGCGGATTAATGGGATTTTCATCATTTTCAAGGAAAATCTTTTAATGTGAAT
This sequence comes from Panulirus ornatus, assembly GCF_036320965.1. Classification (NCBI taxonomy): domain Eukaryota; kingdom Metazoa; phylum Arthropoda; class Malacostraca; order Decapoda; family Palinuridae; genus Panulirus; species Panulirus ornatus. The sequence continues at coordinate 2,961,615 of NC_092287.1, forward strand.
GAGACCAAATAATTTTCCTCGCAAGGGAAAGATAAGTACATACATATAGGAAGAAAAATGTGACTACCATTTTTTGATCGACGTAATGTTTCGAGATTATCATGATTTTCCTAATTCAAAGTAATTCTGTTTAGGGTGTCGAATTTTCTTTCAAGCGACACTTAGTGGATGGATAATAAATACTTCAGATCTACGAGAAAGTCAAATTCCTTACCTAGGAGTGCAGTGTACGAGTAATCTTAATTTTTATTCTTTGTCTTTAGTCAGCTTTACCGTGCCCACAAACCAGATCGCACACACGTACACAAAAATCATAATACTGACCAGGATAATGAATTATGTTACCCAAGGATCTTATTTCAGCCGATGTTTCGGAAAACTGTTCTCACTGGGCTTTATTAATCACCCAATCTTCCATTTCAGAAGCAAAATACACGTCAATCGCAATACACGGTCCGATTCAAGTTTCAAGAAGCTGGCATGACAGATTTAACTGTTCAAACATACTACCGCTAAGTGCCGATCCTTATCTGATCAATCAAATATTGAGAAACGGGAAGACAAGACAACGGACGGTCATGTTACCAAACCAAAAGCAGGCAAGAAACATTATGGATTTCTTTACTAACGAGATGTTCCTTTATCATAATGTCTTTACTGATGTATCCTCGCATCCCATAAGAGCGGTGTCAAAAAATCTAAATCAAGATTGTTGTAAAAGATAGACAACAATTCCTTCAATGAAAATACACGAATGCTCTGGAAATGAATTTCGCTCAGAGCCAATATGTCCTTCTAACTATCTGAGATATATGAAGACCAGTTATAATGACTGAGAGACTGCGGTTATTTTCACTTCAAAGCTAGCAAACATTACTAACAAGGATGTGAACTCGCGGATACATCCGACATTTAGTTCGCTCTCTACTCCTCATCCAAGCAAAATGTTTACACATTCACATAACGCACACGTGCCGCTGGGAGAGATCTAGCCAACACAAGTGTGAGGGGCCTGTTAAAAATGTTTCTCTCACTTTGCTCCCTCGCGCTGCCCTGGTGGCTAACTTAATAAATCCCCGGAAGGATTTTCGGAAGCCCGAAGCTTTAAAACTGACTAAACCCCGAATGTCCGGGTAGATTACAGGATACCAGAGGGACGGGGTGGAGATCACTTCCCCCGTGAGGCGCCCTTTTCTCGTCTCTGACCACCACTCCCTATATTCATCCAAGCCCTCCCATTCTCCCACATCCCAACCCACGCCATCCTAAATGACTCACAACTCCCCAATCCCTCCTAACACTCCCATCTTCACCCCACTCCTCCCTGTCACCCCCGTCCCTCACTCACCGCCCCGGGCCTCACCCTTGTGCTAGTAAATTCGAAGAAACTCGTAATGGGAGGTAGCATCACACTGGGAGGGAGGAGGGCGTCCTGTTAATACCCTGACTCGTGTCGGGTGGCGCGCCAGGCAACAACGCCAGGTCGACCCTAATGCTCGTTTGATCGACACTGTTGCTCGAGACGTGCCATAAGCATAATCAGAGACATTCGTCTTGTACGAAAATGTACACTATGGCAACGACATATTTCTAGACCGTACTAGACAAGAGTTTGTCTGTGTCCCATGTGTGTTTACGTACAGCTTTTGAATTATTTTTTAATGCAAGTCTGACGCCTTGAGTCGGTCCTCTTCATGCAACATCTTATGTCCCGTCAGTACAGGGCACACCATGGCGTCATCCCTGCGTTTGTCTGCGTGTCCGTCTATCTGTTTATCTACGAGTTTACACATGTTAGCAAGGTAACATAGGAATGATACAATGCAAACGTACAACACATACGTCCTCTATAGAAATGATGACATTATAAGATTTTCGAGCATGTAGTGACAAATTTGCCTATTGATCATAATCACGAATGACTTTCTTTTTTTTCATTCAAGCTGTATAAAGACAGAAGTGCTGTAATATAGGAGGCTCAATTCTATAACTTATAAACTATTTGTCAGAGACATGTACGAAGACAATTCTTTTTCTTACATTATTAAGTTTAGTATTGTTTTCTCCTTATATTTAATTCGTGGGAGGACATGAGGCAACGTAATCGTCTTGTTTTTCTAGCCAGCAGAGCGGGTGCAGTTGTTTTTGGAAGGACAATAAACATATCAAGAACCTACGCTATATTTTCATACTGGGGGTTACACACTCTTACTTATCTCTGTGAATATCTTATGCCTAAACCCTGGTTTTTCTATTTCTATACTATTCCTAATTTCATGGAGTTATCATTTATCGTGAAACGTAACCACGACAAATCATACTACATAATTCAGTGCCTCGAGAAAATGCTATTGGCTGACCTAATTATATAAACTAAGTCTTTTAACATACACCAGCTCGATGACGTGACTGTGAACAGTTCTTCGAAAGGTTGCAGAGAGAGAACAACCAGAGGAAATAACATGAAATTAAACAGGAAATGTGTAAGGAGGGAAGCAAGGAAGTACGTTGGTAGTATAAGAGTGGTGGGTGAACAGGATAAACTGAGTTACGAGATGGTAAATGTGGACAGCAGACAGGGGACTCTGGCGAATTATGGTAGAGTCCAAAGGATGGAGAAAGGAGGAGGGGGGGGGAGGTCGAGTGGGGAACCCCCTCCCCGTACAGTACAAAGGTAATTACATAACTGATAATCACACACACACACACACACACACACACACACTGAGGACATGGTTACTGCAGACAGCATACATATATTGAAGAGGTTGTATGATACAAAAGAATGTTCAAGAGATGGAGCCCCACGTGTAAAACTTCCCCTCTACAAACACACACACACACACAATGGGAAACAAACACGTGTAAAACCCGCTCCCCTTAGCATAAAGTAATTAAATGCACACACTTAACTAAGGCTGAGCTGTGTGTGCGTGCAGATACACGCATGCCAATGAAGACACGGTATATATAAACAAGGTTGAGACGGGGGCAGCATGAGTGTAAAACTCTCACCCCGTATCACACCAAGAGTAATTACACACACACACACACACACACACACACACACGTTAACAACATTATCGCCTTGTTATGATTTTCAACAAAGTTACCAAACAACAGAAAACTTGAAATTGATACTCCTTTCCGTCCGCTGACGTTGATACAACCTTGCCGCACGTATCTTCTCACGAGCAGTGTAACCACAAGGAGGAGGAGTCTGGCAACACCTTGAAATCAATATCCAAACGAATTTTCTGAGCGCAAAATAACGAATGATTGTTTCTCTCTCTCTCTGTAATGATCCTCTTAGTGTTGAACAATGAAAGAACATTACGATTCGAGATGATTCCCATCTGTGAGTCTAGAGGGACATAAAAAGATTTTGAGTGATCGGGGCCTGAACATGCAGGAGGGTGAAAGGCGTGCAAGGAATAGAGTGAATTGGAACGATGTGGTATACCAGGGTCGACGTGAAAAAAAAAATCTCAGCGGTTCAGACTAGGCTTCCAAACGTAACGAGAATCTGACATTGTCCACGCGTCCGAGTTCAGTTCTTCCACAGTTGGAGTTACTAGCTACCCTTCTGCCGGTGGACTTCATCGGCTACCAGTTGGCCCAGCGTTGCAATACGACGTCTGGCTCGTTACCGCTAGGTTACCACCACATCTCGAGCCGTGTGGTTGTGTGGGTGGGTGATGGGGACTACTGAAGTGTGCTCCTCCTTCAGCCTGGGAAAATGTCACATTTATTCCGAGGAGACATTATCCTCAATCTTATCTTGCCCCTCCCTCCTCCTGCCTTTCTTCTTCGTTTTATCCAACCTAATTCAATTCCTCCATAACAATGTCCTCCTGTACCCTAGTAAAACTTAATGTACATTTATATGAAACTGACATTGCAGATCTCACATCACTCCCTCTCTGTTACATGTTGCAAGTACTTTTCGTCTTTAACGACCCTTATACTGCCACACTTAAGGCCATCGCTGTAACTTCCCGAGGAATGAAGTTAATTGCCCCGCGTCGAGGACCTTAAAATGTTGACGCCTTCGGACGCAGAAGACAAATTTCTTGACGGTTAACTTTTCAGTTACCAATCTTGTTTTGAAGAACTTGTTGCTTATTATCATTATTATGATTATTATCATCATTACCCCAGGACCCCTTTCATGGGACTCCTGCAGCACCAAGAATGCGCTCCACTCAGGAGGGAATGGATGAACTCTTATGAAGCAAGATGGTCCTTGACGAGACTATACTCCTTTCTGTTCGTTGGTTACTGAGACAGCCTCGCTGGGGCGACTTCTCACTCGCAGCGTATCACCGTAAGTGGGTGAAGAGGAGTAAAATATCTTTGAGGGACTTCTCATTCCAAAAGGAGTGTACCATTTCCCTACTACTGATTTATATTGCAGTCCTGAAAGATGAGGGGCTCCATATGAAAATCTCTCGTGTGTGTATATATATATATATATATATATATATATATATATATATATATATATATATATATATATATATATATATAACAATCTTACCGTGTGGTTTTAAAGTATCTAAAAGAATCCCAAAACAAGCCAATCCAACCCCCACCATATTCAGGAGAAAAATGCGAGCCGACCCTGGCGATATGCGGCAGCTTATGTGCCCAACAAAACTTTTTTTTTTTCGGCCCTTGAGTGTGTCGCGGTCCAGCATCCTATTCGCTGACATTGTCTCACTCACCCTCAACTAACTACACCACTCATATTCAATTTGGGGGACGCGCTGAAAAGCCACAGAAAGCGTGGCTTCATCTGAGAAGCTCTTGAGGTTTGCCATGAGATCCAATCTTCCACCGAGGGGGATGTGGCTGCTGGCGACCGTCTATTGTTCTCTGTGGAAGATTCAGCGTCGTGTGGCGGCACTGCACGCGCACCACCAACTGGCAGCGCACATATGAAACGTCTCATCGGACGGTTTTCTAATTACTACATACATTACGTACATACCCTGTACACACGCGATATATGTAGATGGATGGATAGATAGGTAGATGCATATACACATACAGACATAAATACATACAGATATTTACGTATATAAAGGTGTTACCGGAATATTTATCATTGCGTATGCACTCTACACACGCAAATATAAGTAGATGGATTGATAGATACACATACATACATATATACATTATATATATATATATATATATATATATATATATATATATATATATATATATATATATATATATATAAGTAATCCTGCATGAGGTTACACCGCATGCGAAAAAGTCATCTCGGTGAGGTTGGCTGTATCAGTGTCAACAGACGAAAGGAATACTTTCTCGTCATAGGATCTTCTAATTCCAAAGGAGTTCATTTGCCCTGCTACTGACTGTGGAGCAGTTTTCTGAAGTTGTAGGAGACCCATAAAAATATGGGTCCTGGGGTTGTATTCTAATAATAAACCTACCAACACACACACACACACACACACACACACACAGTGTAAGACGAGTAGCATGAGAACTTTCATATTGGGACACCCAACACGCCTTCACCTGGTAACACTGTGGCTTCCTACTCCCAACACATCTCTACTCTCTTCCCTCCCTCAAGGCCTTCTTCCTCATTGCCTATTCGTCTTTCCTCTTGCGTTCTAACAGATATTGAACTACTAACTCCTCTCTCTCTCTCTCTCTCTCTCTCTCTCTCTCTCTCTCTCTCTCTCTCTCTCTCTCTCTCTCTCTCTAAGGTACTACCGTATTTCCTTTTTTTTTTTTTTTTGAGTTTTTCCATGAGTTTTTAAGCTGCATTTTCTCCCGTTCTCAAGTTTCATATCCTCGGCACTAGTTCACAACCCCAGTCTCCAACATTCTCCCTGTCTCTAAACCACTTCCTCAGCGGTTAATCCTTAACGTGAACTTGTAAAAAGGTATTTTCTTATTGATAAACCCCTCCCCTTAAGTAATTAAAACCAACACCAATAGTTTTCTAAAACTTTACCTAGAATTCGAACATTCTTTCTTTTTTTTTTACTCTTTACTTTATTACTACCGCACATCCCCTTTTCTCAGCCTTCCTTACCACCCAGTCATTAGATACTGACATTTTCCCTAGCCCCAGCCTTGCTTCTGACCGTCCATTCGCCTCACCACTTTGGAAACCTTTGTCTCGTTCTTTCTACTAACCCCTCCACCCCACTGTGCCCTGAGCGTCTTTCTCCTCCACTTCCATCCACTCAGTGGTCTTTCCTTCCATCCTTCCACCCGCTCACTGATCTTATCCTCCCCTCCACTCACTCAGTGACATAACCTCCCCAAGTTACGCCCTATGAAGCCTTCCTTCTCCCCGCCTGTCGTCATTTGCAATGTCCATCAGTGCCCGTGTCCCATCTGGTCCCGCTCCCAAGCCCCGTCCAACCACCCCGCCCCAGCCCCGTCCCGTCCCGCCCCAGCAGCGTCTAGTATGTACCAAGCCCACCTGATCCTGCCTACTCACTTCCTGCACGTACCTGGCCGCGGGAGTGTGAATACATGAGTCACACTACACTTCCACGCACCCTATCCCGTCCTCTCTGGGTTACATACACACCACGGACCCCATTACTCCACTCCACGCACCTTACCTCGTCCTCTCTGAGTTACAAACTCCCTCCACGCACCCTATCCCCTTCTCTCCATGCAATAAATCTCACGCACTTAACCGCTTTCTCGGGAGTGTTTGCAATCGTACTAAGCACATACTCTATTGGTCCTACTTCAACACACTCCTGTAGCTCCAAACTGGCTATGCCAACTAACAATTTACAACCTACAATATTCCCCCACCGCACTCATAATCTTCATGTCTGCTTACGCCGTCTTATACCACAGCTTTCCTTTTTCAGAATCGTTAGAAAGCCTCTTTGATAAAGAAATGGCTGCGATAATCTTGATATTGAAGTTCATGAATTATGTACAGCAATAATCAAAATCAAGAAATAATCCTTCCATTAGTTCAAAGTCGAAGGCAAAATAAATTTTGTGAAACCATTTGTTTATATACCTATAAATATAAAATAACATCCTCAATAATTTTCAAAATCTACATTAACCAGTTTCCTCTCCAAGGAAAACAAACTCGAATGAGACAAATGAAACCCTTATATACAGCCTCGCCACCTCCTAGGCATGCACGAGGGTCGGCAAGGCGGAGGAAATGGCCACACAATATTTAATCATACCTTCCTAATCACACAAGACTACCTCTTTCCCTATACACTGGCTATCACAGGGTTAGTTTCTGCTCCAGCTTCCCTCCTTTCCACCTGACCCATACAGCTCACACGCCTGGAATAATCTGCTCCAGCTGTGAATCATCTCACCGCGCGCCTCAGATGCCTGGAAAACAACGCGCAGGTGCACGGAGGAGCGTTTTTGTCCCTCACTTCCTTAATAAATAATGTTCAACGTCTGTATCATCCACCTAGCCAACGTCACGAACGCAGTCTCATACACAGTACACAAGAGGATAGTCCTTCCTTAGGGGGGATCTAATTCTGTCTAACCTTCCTCTAAATAAAGAGAAAATGTGGGTCAGCTTCGTCACGCGGATCGTCGTAACCCGGAGAGAAGAGGGATCGTTCCGCCCGCCGCACGCGAACACTGGCCCAATACCTGCTTATTAATTTCCTCAGAATGTGGCCACAATTACTGAACTTCTACAAAATCTGATCGTACAAGGTCATGATTCTTTCATCTTATTACAAAAACAATGCCTAAAATCTGGCTGAGTACCGCCAATTCCCCAGAACTTTAATGTAATGACGATCATTCTTTTTACTCTACAAATTACAACTACTTGTATTTTGTTGGATATATTCATGTGGATTTCGTGATATAATATCCACAAACACTGAATATGTGTCACGGCTACAATCTTCACTTGGCTAAACAATCCTGTTATGCATCTTGAACAGTCTAGTCTCACAATACGTAAATGTCAGCATAATACAATGAATTAACATCTTTCTTCAATCCAAACCCTCTCTCGTCATAGAGGAGTATGCAAATCACCGGAAGCACAACACCTGAATGAAACAGTTTAAGACAAGATAATGATAACGACGTAACAATCGGCCAGCGGGCATCTCGGTACGATGGCGGAGTACGATAATCAACACGGAATGAGGCGCTCGGTTGCCTGGGTACGATGAATGTCAACGATCTACGATCCCCAGAGGGGGTATTGAAACATCCGGCCGACCAGAGGGGCTTGATCTATGGAACCACAGCGGATACCTTACAAGGTCGGGGTTCCTCGAGGATTATCATTCTTCCTCCATCAGTCTGGGAGGGGATTTATGACTCATTTACTCAGTAACACGACACAGGACTATCATTTACGAGAGGCCATGCGTGCATTATCGATCGCTGTTTCCATTTTCCATGCTAGCAAGGTCAAAATACAGGAGTCTGCGGGTATTCCTAAATATCATCGTTCACATTTCAAAATTTCAACGGATACTAATACTCTCAAATTCAAAGTTTATGGCTGTAATTAAAATTGCATACATATACTTAGCCTTAGCCAGGTATCCAGTTTATCGACCAGGCACTAGGAAAGGATGAACAGCTGGGTTGACTGTGGACCGACTACCACAACCAGGACTCTTAAGCTACTCGCTCAACCCCGGGATGCCCATGAATGCTACACCATGGTGTTACATATACTAAAGTGATTAAATTTAATTAACATTAAAAATCTTATTCGTACCAGCCATTTTGCCGACGACTTTGCTTCTCGACACACCTCAGGTCGCAGTTACGTGGGGTGGGACGAAGGTTTGGGTAAATTTCATTTTTTTTTTTTTCAGTTTTAAACCATACACTTTTCCTGAGCTTCAAGATGGCGACGGAGTAAGAACTCACCCACGATCACAGTTCAATCTGCTTTGTCTCCTATGGGAAAAGTCTATCAACCCAGTTGAAGAAATCAAAATAATCTTGTGGGAAAAATACCAATTTGACCCAGTAAAGCGCTCGGCAAAATAACTACTGCTTTATCTCACTGCCGGGCGACGGAATAGGGTAACCCCGCTCCCCCTATTTCTATGAAAAATATTACTCTTCGAAGACGGATATATGGAAGGGTAGTACCTGAGGATGACCCATAGTTATATAGTAACAGACAGATGATCAGAGACAGAAAAACACTATTCAGACATGGTAATAAAGAGATAGAAATAGTAACGCAAAAATCAGACACATTTGGGTAGTCATGTATATAACCCGAAACGCACGTAATAACACACAACAACGGAGAGTAACTTCTCCTGTCATAATTACCATTTTCTTTCTTTTTTTTTTCTTAGAAAATGACGGTAGCGCGTCGTGTGGTTACTGATGGTCTTCAGCGGGATCCCTGAACCCCGGGGACAGGTGGAGGAGGACGGGGAGAGGACGGAAGACAGGTATAAACCCCCCTCCCCCAGGTGAGGGGTGGTGGAGAAGGGGGAGGGTGATGATGATGAGGGGGGGGAGGAAGGGATACATGTCAAGGGTGGTGATGGAGAGAGAGAGAGAGAGAGAGAGAGAGAGAGAGAGAGAGAGAGAGAGAGAGAGAGAGAGAGAGGGGATGGGATGGGAAAAGCTGACGGTGGAGAGGAGGGTTGACTACTGTGTGTGACGGGGGAGCTGTAACCACCACGAGGCGTTATGTGACCAACCTCACCACCGACAGTTCTCGATCCCTGGTCAGATTCTGGCGTACAGCCTGGACGGGCGTCGAGGGAGACCTGAACATCTTAATGAAACACTCCAACCAAACTGCTGTACGACGTGAGGTGTACGACGATAAATACGATGGGACGGATCCATTCAATAACGGGAGTGACCAGATATATGCAGCAAGCTGACTGGTGTGTGTGTGTGTGTGTATATGTAAATATATATGTATGTATGTATGTATGTGTGTGTGTGTGTGTGTGTGTGTGTGTGTGTGTGTGTGTGTGTGTATGTATGTATGTATGTATGTATGTATGTATGTATGTATGTGTGTGTGTGTGTGTGTGTGTGTGTGTGTGTGTATGTATGTATGTATGTATGTATGTATGTATGTATGTATGTATGTATGTATGTATGTATGTGTGTGTGTGTGTATGTATGTATTTGTGTGTGTGTATGTATGTATCTGTGTGAATGTATGTATTTGTGTGTGTGTGTGTGTGTGTGTGTGTGTGTGTGTGTGTGTGTGAGTGTAAAACCTGGAGATTCTGTTTAATAACCGCGTCCGATGATTCGGGCGGGAGAACAGGTGTGGGTGGGTGTAGACGGGCAAACAGGTGTGTGTGGGCGTGGTGGGCGGGGTGGGCGGAAACAGACGGGAGACATGGTTCAGCTGCTGCTCCCTTGTTAAGGTAGCAATTATCGCCCCCCCGTCTCGGGCGACGGGACCCACACCTGTCAGTCGGCAGCGGACGCCGTGGTTGTCTGTCCGTCTGTCTCAAAACGGAAGAGTAACCCCTCCCGACTCCTGCCATATTCATTCTTCCCGAGACAATCCTGAGTCACTGAGCAAAGTGTTGTGTGCGAATTCCAGGGATACCTCTGCCTTGCGCTGCCTCATCAAGCACAGCATTGCACGTGCGTGGGCTGAGGTTAGAGAGCAAGCACTCAGGGTCGAACGCAAGCGCCGAGTTCAAGCCCAGGCACTCAGGTCGGCTCAAGGTCCTTTACGATGTCTTCCCCTTCCCTGGGAAGGTAAGAATGCGGCTTTCCCCCTCTCTCCCCACCTCCAGGGGTCAGGTCTACACATACCTGCGGACCCAGGGGTGGATTTCCTCGCTTCCCTTCCACTTGGGATGGCCTACGTCGGACACTGTGCAAACAAATGCACTTGACGTGCAAGCACTGATTCATGCATGATAAACAGTGTGACTCGAGCGCACTGCATTCAAGAGCAAGCAATGTAGTTCAATTACAAGCACTGGGGTTCAAGTACATGTAGTGCAGTTCAAACACACCCACTGGGAGGGTTATGCAATTCTCTTGCTTCCACACGCAACGGAGTATTAATGAGGCATGGAAGTGGCTGGTAAGTCAAGGTATAGAGGAGAAACAGAAAACGGTCGTACTAAGTCGTATTAAGGGAGACATTTGTGTGTGTGTGTGTATGTGTGTGTGTGTGTGTTGCATGTGTATTCTGGTTACCTCACCTACTGTACATACCAGTATATAACCCAATATAATAAGGATGTGTCAGTAGTAATGTACCTTCAACGTAGTATACCGCCTACTCCAAATAATAATAATAATGATAATATCATAACACGTCGTCTTCTTAACATTACCTCGCCAAGGCAGAAAAAGGCGTAAAAAAGTATAATAATAATAATAATAATAATAATAATAATAATAATAATAATAACAATAATAATAATAATAACAATAATAATAATAATAATGATGATAATAATAATAACAACAGTGGATGGTCTGAATAAACGACCAACACCACGTCACAATAAAAAACAAAGAACAGTCAAGCCTGGACACGAGCGATCACAAATCAATATATCTCTGACCTTCCACGGATATGTGACTCAATGTGCGATCTTTTTTTTTTTTTCCCGGAAACCGAATCGGTAATGATCATGCTTGGCGACAACATCCGGCCCATCTAGTCTATTTTCAAACTAAATTTACCACTGAAAAAACTGTGTACGAATGTATGTATGTATGTATTTACCACCATTAAATGCAGTGGAATACAAAGGAATTCAAGCAGCAACATACCACTGGGTCCTTTCTAGGCTGTCTGTGATAGTGGAAGATATCAGAAACTGAGGTTACTGTGGTCCAAACTAGAAGGCGCCATACAGATGATTCAGAGAGAATAACCTACAATGTGTCATTGTGACTATATATAGAGAGGCGCAGATAATGTAAGTTGTGGGCTTGAAGCGAAGTGTTTACCAAGTGTATTCTTGTACGTGTCTACAGTACTTCTGTCAACCACTCGTAACTGACAAGTCCTTCCATATGTTAACCTCATTCGAGGTAAATCGTTTTGCCCATGAGTTTGCATCCATTACTACGTGTAAAATCAGACGAGTCAAGTCTTAAGCAACTTGAGAGTTCAAGATGATCAAAGCCTTTGATCATTTTGAATAACTTGTATTAGATCACCTCTTAACCTTCTCTTTTCTAATATGAATAGATTCAAGTCATGTAATCTGATCTCGTAGGATTTTTCTCAGTCCGGCAGTCATCTTGGTACCTTGACGTTGCACTCTCTCCATTCTATGTCCTTTTTTTCAGGTCGGGTGACAAAATCTGGACATAATATTCAAGATGTGGACGAACCAATGAACTGTCAAGAGTGAGGATGATTTACGTGGACGTTAATTCGAAGGCTGTATCTATGAAACCAAGAATTTTGTTCGCTCTTTTCACTGCTTATTCGGTTTTAGATGACCAAAGATTATTACACTCGAGTCTCTTTCCTAAATTACCTTTTGCAGTGCAACAGAATTCATACTGCGCTATTTGGAAAGGTACTTACGGAGGGGAATGGGTCTGCTCCACACGCACTGCGTTGTCTGACCACTATGTGTAGGTAGACTCACAGAGTAGCCTGCATAGCCCTACCAAAACGCTCGGCTCCCACTTCGTTTCAGTGTGGTCCGTCCTTCATAAACATTACCAGACTGCATGCAGAAATGCTGCCACAAGTTTATGAACTCAACTTCCTGACAACAGAGGTTCACTGAACCAATACTGAGAGTGGAACGCCTTATTAAACTTGGCGTTCCGGGCGCCTGTCCTAGGAAGAACTCCTGAAATCATAGTTAGTCTCATCTCAAAAACGTCGAATAAGCCGGCTATATTTCCCCTCTACCTCCTCCGATCTCTCCTTCTGTACGTCGTTAGTACCTACGTGACAAAATAACAAGTGTACGACAATTCACTTGGGTGTATCAGGTATATATACAAACATCCCTTGGGCTCACGTAAGGGGTAATGCCTTCACGTGTTTGGCTATAGTGACGAAGAGACCTGTCTACTGAAGTGTGTTGGAGAAGACGACCAATATACCAAGTTTCATCAGTCTGTGTGAAGCAGTACTAAGCCCAGTCTGTGCAGGAGTCTGTTGAAGGCACAATTACATCCATCCTTTACGTGGACTAGCGTCCTTGCCTGCAGCTACTTATGGGGCGTGCGACTCGTAGATGCCGTGGGTTGGAGAACCCACCAAACACTGCCCCCGTGACTAACCCCAAGAGGTTACCGAATGTCATGTCCTGGACCAGGGCGCCCGCCTGAGTCATACTTGAGGCTACATCCCAACACACAATCTATGTTACGTTACAACACAGGAGGAAGCGTCTGTGACAGCGACGGCTCCTGCATATCCACGGTAACGCAAGACAATAAATCAACCTCAGACACAGAAGCAAATGTTTATGTAAACACCGCGCGGGAGAAGTTAAGAGGAGAGAAGGGCGATGCCCGGCTCTTATTGTCCCCTATAATCATCCTACTTTACTCAATTTCTATCTACAGTCGATTTCTTCATCGGCCTTTCTGTCATGGTATTTTTCTTAAAGGATCTGTTTACTTAAAGCGCCTGTGGAATACTTAAAAATCCTGGAAATTGTTTGGCTTACAACCATCCGAGCGAGAGGTGGCGAACGTGGCGCCGCACTGCGGCAGCATCTTGAACCAGGCGGCAGGTGTAGCCCGCCAAGTGGATAATTACACCGACCCCGTCACCACCACCACCACCAGAGCCGCCACACCAGGAACCACACCAACCCCAGGGGGGTTTTACTTGCTTAGCCATTCATAAAGTAGCGACACGCGCTCATGAAACTATCCATCGTCACGGGCTGTAATGAAGCGGGGGAAACCAAGTGTAGTGCTGGTATGTGGGAGGAGCCGAGGGTTTGAGAGTGAAAGCCTAAGGAAGCGAGCCCCTGGCAGCACAGTTGACTCAGTAACCTCATCATCGTACAGACATTTCGAACGGAGCACAGACTTAACTCATCTCAAGAGTCTGCCGGGATAACCTTGTCTGGTGATATGAAGGATTGTTGTAGCCCTCCAAATTTGGGTATGACAACCTCTGACCTGACCTTTTCAGGATCAAGTGAGAGACACCTGTCCATCATACCTATACAGAGGACTGAAAAAATACGGGTTCATAAATATTTCGTTATCGCTGAGCAAGGTCAGCTGTGTAACCGCTGTGACGATTTCATTATAACTCGACAACGAAAACGGCGAAATGAAAAAAGAATTCTATAGTGAACATATATGTTTCCCAACAGTTTACTTGCTATATAATCCCTCAACCACTTCTATTCCCATCTCACAACATTTCTCATGAAGTGAGAAGCGCGTTGCTGAGGTCTGGCGTACACTGCCGGCCTTCTTCTGTTCCTGTTGCTGCTGAGTGGGGCGACCTTTGACCTGGCCCTTAAGGGTTAAATCAAGGATCACGTCAGTGCACCTAAGGGGGTGCTGCTGTCTTACTTAATCAAAAGGTCGGTTAAGGGCCGTCGACGTCAAATTACAACCATCGAACGAAAAAAATCTTGGTCGCCTTCTCCAGCTGTTCAAGAAAACATCATACAGGCTCTCTCTCTCTCTCTCTCTCTCTCTCTCTCTCTCTCTCTCTCTCTCTCTCTCTCTCTCTCTCTCTCTCCATTTACATATATTCAACTGTCATCATATCATCGACCAGCCGGGGTATAAAAATGATCCACAGCCTTGAAGATACAGTGTGGGTTCCGCGATAATGACACTACATGATTTCGAAGATGTCACAGTTGGTCACTAAAAAAAAACACTCACGAGAAATCGTACCGTCGTGCTCGGAAGTCGTACCGTTGTACCCGCTGGTCGTGTACCGTCATGCTCAGTGGTGGTACCGTCGTGGTCAAGGAGTTACAGAACAAGCGTGACACAGGATGTCACATGTTATCAAGCCCTCAGTCGCAACCAACGAGAAAGGTTTCTATTTACACTCGGATGCAGGCTCTGAAATGACCACGTGAAGGGGCTCTCAGAGCCAACGTGAGGAGGCTCTCACAGCCATTGTTTACGTACAGGCAATGATGAGAGCATGACGCCTCTTGTGCACAACTTCGTGAGGCCCCTGGAAATGAGCACAGAGCCCCTTGAACAAGAGCGTCGAAGCCTCCCTTTCAACAGCAGGCTAGGGAGAAGCCTATCTTGTTTCTCCTCCGGGTCTCCTTAAAAAATTGATCCGGATGCGTACGAGAAACAATGGAGCGTCGGGTCTTCAATGCGTCCCGACCCTGTAGACTGGTGGTGGGCAGGTGGCTAGGCGTATGCGTTCTAACACGCAGGTGGCTAGGCGTATGCGTTCTAACATGGCCGACTAACTCTGCTACACCCTTGGAGATATGATAAACTTCCTCCTCTATTGGTTACTTTGATGTCGCGATGCGTAAGACCTCGAAGTGTGTATACTGCTCCTAACTCATATTTCGGAGTCGTGAAGCGTAGGTGTATACAAAGATGGGTCGTTCTGTGATAGTCTATAATGATTATCTCTGGTGCGTCTACACTACTACAACTACCTTATCACTGGTGCCGTGAGGAAAGAAGCAATGAAGTTATAAATATGTTATGTGTAGTGTAGTGTTATGTTCTTATTACCTGTCAATTCGGAGTTACACAATATAGTCTTAACAATCAAGGACTCGCTAAGAACAGACCCCTGATTTTGGGGATAATAGTCTTAAAAACTTAGACTCGCTAAGAACAGACCCCTGATTTTGGGGATAATAGTCTTAACAATTAGACTTGCTAAGAACAGATCCCTGATTTTTGGGATAGTGGTCTACTATTTCACATTCACGAAGTAGACCAGTAGACGAACTCGGTACCTTGCAAAGATCATTCCACACATGGTGACAACCAATAAAAGCTATAGCGATTTTGTTTACAGGCTGGAAAAGCAAACGACTAATTTGTGTGATGAACGAACGATCACAGGTTCTCAGAAGCAAGCTATGTACGCGCTTACTCGTCTATCAAAAGCGCCACCACAAGATCTTCTCCCATAAACATCCAAGTTTAAGACAGGTTAGGTTAGACGAGAGTAAAGTTAGGAAAGGATGTTGCGATTGCATTATTCGTTACCTTTTCCCACTGAGCCCTTGTAAAACGCACGGAACAGTATTCACCATATATATATATATATATATATATATATATATATATATATATATATATATATATATATATATAATGTGTGTGTGTGTGTGTGTGTGTGTGTGTGTGTGAGGTGGTTCGATCGAGTAAGTAATAAAAGGGTAAGAGAGATGTGTGGTAATAAAAAGAGTGTGGATGAGAGAGCAGAAGAGGGGGTATTGAAATGGTTTGGTCACATGGAGAGAATGAATGAGGAAAGATTGACAAAGAGGATATATGTGTCAGAGATGGAGGGAACGAGAAGTGGGATACCAAATTGGAGGTGGAAGGATGGAGTGAAAAATATTTGGAGCGATTGGGGCCTGAACATACCAGAGGGTGAAAGGCGTGCATGGAATAGAGTGAATTGAAACGATGTGCTGCTAATGGATTGAACCAAAGCATGTGAAGCGTCTAAGGTAAACCATGGAAAGTTTTGTGGGGCCTGGATGTGGAAAGGGAGCTGTGGTTTCGGTGCATTACACATGACAGCTAGAGAATGAGTGTGAACGAAAGTGGCCTTTGTTGTCTTTTCCTAGCGCTACATCGCATGTATGAAGTATGAATATGTACATGTACGTATATATATGTATATGTCTGTGTATGTATATGTATGTATACGTGAAATTTATAGGTATGTACATGTGCGTGTGTGGGCGTTTATGTATATACATGTGTATGTGGGTGGGTTGGGCCATTCTTTCGTCTGTTTCTTTGCGCTACCTCGCTAACGCGGGAGAAAGCGAAAGTATAATAATAAATAATATATATATATATATATATATATATATATGAACCTTGAGGTTTTTTGCTTTATGGCCATGACAGCTCAGGTTCCTCCCCACTCACTCACTACCCACTGCACGCGCCCCTGCCAAGCCGTAACATTGGTAGGTCTTGGCGTCCTTACTTAACCTAGTCTACAACGTCTGAATTTCTCGCTGATTTAGATTTTTCCCGACTTAACCTTAGCTGTAATGGTCGAATTTCTCGCCCATTAAAAATCTCCCTCCCCCCACCATTATTTCTTAACTTGGTAGGGCAGGAAATGTGAAGGGAAGGGATAAGAATAACCTTCCTATTTCAAGGTAATCTAATACGCTATACCAGCTCAAGTGGTGTATTGTAAGTCTTGTACAGTGCTACATGGAAAATACCCACTCGATAGCGTTTTCACATGAACAGATGGTATCATGATGAAAAAAAATAAGATCGTGGATACAAAGCAGTTGTCTGTTCGTACGACATAAACAGGAAGATAGGCAGCCTATAGCACATACCACTAACAGACATCGCAAACGTCTCACAATATTACCAATGAGACGATCAGGTCTTATATAATCAATACATTACGAGTGAAGGATCGTGGAATAAAATGACTAATCTGGCGCAATTCGGCGTTACTCATTCATCCAGTATCAGTCAAATCTCAGCCTACATATCCGCGCTACTGAAAATAACGCAGCCTTGGGCTGCAAGAACTCTGAGAAATGAGGTAATGGGACACGCCAGGACTCTGTCATAGTTACTGGTCCTGTTTACCAAATGGCGTCCTAGCTTCGTCTCTTCGATGTATATCAACTGAGTTATAGTTCTCTCTTGTGTCTCCCCTGATGATGTGATTATTACACGAAAGTGCACTTGGGAACTTATCGTGTTTCATTTTCTCCGTGGACTCATAGAAATATATATATATATATATATATATATATATATATATATATATATATATATATATATATTGAGGAGTGGCAAGTATATACACATACCTTTGTTCTTAAGAAAGTACATGTAGGATATTACGTATATGCGAGTAAATTAGTATCCGTCGTTTTCTGAATTAAGACGTAACGTGAAGAAACGGCACCTGTTCCTTACGTTAAATGTTCCTGTAGCATAAAAGTCGGCACGACAGAGCAGAGCAGTTGAAGAAAAATCATCTAAAACCTTCCTCCTTCGTGACAACAGCAGGCATCAAAATCTACCATCAGTTTTAAACAAAATTATTAACAATATGATTATTGGAGATATAAATCACAAATTACAATCTTAATAAAGTTATAACGTAAGAGTATTTCAACAGTACCGGCGGGGGGAAAAGGGTGGTGGGTTGCACCCGGTAACCTCGTCTGACGGGAGCCAACCATGCGTGCTGACATCAAGGGTAAGGATGAAATACACACCCCTACAGGGAACTCACCTGTCTATCTCTCATACACGAAAACGAAAAAAAAAAAAGTTACATGTATTGATCACAGTAAATAGAAATAAAATAAATGGGCATGAATTATTTGGACAAAATCATCTTATATATATATATATATATATATATATATATATATATATATATATATATATATATATATATATATATTCTATCTTTTATTTTATCCTTTGTCGCTGTCACCCGCGTTAGCAAGGTAGCGCAAGGAAACAAACGAAAGAATGTCCCAACCCACCCACATACACATGTATATACATCGTCTCTTCGATGTATATCAGCTGACTTATTTTCTCTCTTGTGTCTCCCCAGATGATGTAACTATTACACGAAAGTGCACTTTCGTTTAATAATCATATCATCTGGGGAGAACAAGAGAGAAATATAAAAGTCAGTTGATATACAACGAAGAGACGTAGTTAGTGGTAAACGCTCATTATCATACCTGTTTGTTCCTGCAGTCGACGTCACATTCGCCATCTTCTTCTCCATGCACAGACTCCACCTATGGACGAGAAGCATCGTATTAGTTGCGTTAGGAAAATTAATAATCTAATCCGACAAACAGCCTACCGAAAAGTTCTCCCGTGTAGGTAGCTTAGAACACAACAAAGTCGTCCCGTGTTGCGAGTGTTGGAGTAACCCAAATAAGTTTACTCCACATTAAATACACACGTATTAAGATTACATTTTTGTCTTGAACTGTTAGGAGCTTACGACACTGTTAATCCTTCCTCTGTCGCAAAATTCCGGCACAGCTGGGTCCATTGTTTGAAATTTTGTTACTGTAATGTCTTCATCTGTAAAATTCATGATGATCCGACAAGTTCTTCCAATCTATAAGCATGTGTTGTTGCTTTCTCAAACAGTCCTGTGATGTGACTTCAGTGTCGATTTTTCATACGTAAAAGTAGGACAGGATTCTATTCCTTTGAACTTCCAACAAATGTGCTGAGAGGTGAGACCTCAGCACAGTCAATTGTAGCGAATTATTGATTCCAATACACAAAAACTTGTGCATATCCCGCATTATTTCCCATATTTCCTATCATTCTCCAACTTTATCACAAATTACAAAGCTTAGTAATAGTAACTAGTGTAAATGAGTGGTGACATACACCCGCAAGAGGACCATCCTTGAAACAGTCCACTACATAAAAGAGACGAGCGGAAGTGTGTAAGCTAACTAAGCCGTGCTACAAACGTGACCAACAAACACAGAGGCCACCCGCCCACACCACCCCACCTCTAAACGCTCTTTTTAGCACCCTTTCCAGGCGTACGATTCATCCTACTCGTATGATGATACAAATATAAATCGTATTCTCTACAACTTTTTACGAGATAAATATGACATTTACAACTTCTTGTGGATTATGACTCATTCAGAGTGAAAAAACGTTGACGGTGGCGATGATTGTGAATGAAGACAGCCAATTACGACATTCCAAAAAAGTGGAAAAGACTTCCCGCCATAGGAAAAGCACGAACCAAGCCCAAACTATCGTACCCTATGTAATTTCTTATTCATGAATTAACTCGGTGTTCATAATGACAAACGCAAAACGACTGTCAGTCCCTAGACTCAAGATGAAATGTAGTAAGAAACATTTCAATGTTGAATGCAAATGCAGAGTCATTTTGCGGTTCAGAGGATTAGCTTTCCCACTAAGGAAACTTGGTAAATATGTTGCTGTTTCACCACGTGTTAAGCATGCCTAATTATCATTATCATGCGTGAAGGGCTTGCGGAAAGAATATGGTAATTCACTGTAACCTTCCAACACGGGGGAAAAATATACGAGCTAGATGGCAACGATCTCTTAGCCCGTCTTCGATGCCCACCTGTCGCAAAGAACAATGCCAAATCTATTTCTCTTCTATTAACTCACTAAGTATTTTCTTGATTCATAATGAACAGAGTCTCGAAAAAATTCTAAAAATATATAACCAGTTACAACGTTAAAATTACGACTATTGCTGCATCAACAGATAAATGTATTAATAGCATACGTTGGCATAGCCTCACTGTCTTCCAAAGGAAATCGACGTCAGGATAGAGAACCTCCGCAAGTCACGTATTCTTATTTGTTCCGGTCTTTTGATTAATTGGTTGCATATCATTGGCCGCTGTAAAAGTTCCTCGGAACTTCTAAGAACATATCACACGGGAAATGATCTCAAAAATAGTGAAGCTTCGTAGCTCATCAAAATCAGAAACGGACGACACCTTCGAGATGCCCTAGCCTTTGTCCTCCTGGGCAACCGTTACACCGCCATCCTTCCGGTTGGACGCGGAGGAAGGATGTGAGGAACAGATAACAGGTGATACTGTAATCATTCTCAAATTCTGGGATTACTGTGGAGACTTGCACGGCACTACGGGGGAATCTTCATCTTGGGAGTATGTCGTCTTCGGAGGTAGGAACGAGAAATAAAAAAGGCAAGAGAGAAAGTTACAGCGTGTAGACATTACCATCGCATTTGCATTCCTTATAATTACTGATGCTGCTCTTCAGATGGAGACATCAAAGACCCAGATGACGCTTCATGAGACAGAAAAGCTAACCAGCTAACTCATTTTCCTGGCCTCATGAAGATGCAAAAAGAAAGAAAAAAAAAAGGCCTTCGGCGCTGCAAGTCTCAACAAGTGAGCTCAACAGGCAGGCTTGTTGGTGAAGTAATTGTCCAGTCTTGTGTTAGCAGTGCAAGGGTAAAGTCGTCCTATCTATCGCACGGAAGTGGCTTACTCATAAACTTTCTCAACACACACACATTTATACATACCTATATATATATATATATATATATATATATATATATATATATTATTGGGTTTGTATAATCACTTTTCAGACTGGGAAATGCCTTGAAGCAGGAATACGCGAATCGAAGGATAATAGAAGATAATAAGTGCAAACAGTTACGCACACATAATAGCAGTAGTGAATGATGGACGTGTGACACTACAACTATGGGGTAAGTACTGTTGGTCTGTTGACTGCGTCTGACTTACAACACCGACAGCCTTGATACATGGTTCCCTGGTTATTCTCAATAAGAGAAAAAATCTTTTCAGAATTAGTCATCTCCGTCACCAGATTTTATTTACAACTGAAAGTCCTTGTTAGTGTATTCACGTGCGTTAATGATATTTGTTCGTATGTAGATGGTTTTTTACATTCATGAGGTGTATCGTCTTAACCTAACTTTGATATATATATATATATATATATATATATATATATATATATATATATATATATATATATATATATATATAATCAATTTAAAACGCTATTTGCACTTGTTTCGCGTGTTCCACTCATCTACCATTCTTACAATTTTTCCCCAAGTCGTTTTTCCCTTTGTTTCTTTCTGTTTCCACTAGTTAACCTATTCCTCCTTATCATAAGCAACTAATCACTTTCGAAGCGGTCTTTCTTCTCTTCCAAAGTTGACCTTTTCTGTTATCATTGTGTGTGTCAACGTGGGTGACCAAGCTGGTCATACCTACAATAATTCTACAAGTGTGTGATGATACGGTGTCAGGCAGGAGACGACTATGTCAACCAACGAGTCCCTTATATGGACATTTCTGTGATTGTGTCCCGCGCAACATCTTTTAGCCTTCCCTCATTTCATTGTCCCAACACTAGTACTTTTCATACGTCCAAACTTGGAGCTTATCTACATCTACAGCTTTGTTGGTTGTCATGACCTTAATTCAACACTCCTCGCGTGGTTCACATCTCGGCAAGCCAGTGGCAAGTCAGTTATACATCACTGGCACCATGAACCCAGTTTGGGAAGGTACCGTATCCTTCGCATCTGGAACTGTTTGTTCCACTTAAGACTCTTCCCTTTGACTCTGAGCTGCCTCTCACTAATTGGAGAACAAGCTCGTCGTTGAGCCTACACTAGGTTAGAGGGCGGTATGTTCCCTCAGAACCTAGGCTGCTTCTAACTAGGTTAGAGGACAACATATTACCAGTGAACTAGGTTGCCTCTAACTAGGCTGGAGAACCACCTGTTCCCTTTAAACTAGGATGCCTCTCACCAGGTTAGAGGGCGACCTGTTCTGTCACTAGCCTGCCTCTCGCGAGGCTGAAGAACTACCTGTTTCGCTTGAACGTAGGTTGCCTCAAACTAGGTAAAAGGACGACCTGTTCCTTTTAAAATAAGGCTGTTTCCAACGGAGCTAGAGGAAAACCTGTTCCTTCGAACTAAGCTACCTTTAAATAACAGGACGACCCGTTCCTTTTGAACCTGAAGTGCCTTACTGGGTCAGAGGACGGCATGTTCCCTTTCAACCAAGGCTGCTTCTCACTTACGTAGTTTTTTAACGTTAGATTAGACGGCACGGGCAAATGAGGCCTTAATTAAGGCCATCCCATTAACGGTATATATATATATATATATATATATATATATATATATATATATATATATATATATATATATATATATATAGCGTTTATGTATATGCATGTATGTGTGGGTGAGTTGGGCCATTCTTTCGTTTGTTTCCTTGCGCTACCTCGCTAACGCGGGAGACAGCAACTAGTATTATAATAATGATATATATATATATATATATATATATATCCTAGCCTGAGCCAGGTACCCATTCCATCGACCAACCAACCCGTAGGGTTGTATGAACAGCTGGGTTAACTGTGGGCCGACTGCCACAACCAGGATTCGAACCTATGAGCTCGACCCTAGTCGGCCCGTGATTGTGTCACGGTCAGGAACAACGCTAAGCGATATACACCTTTTTGTACATTTGTTTGTTGATCCTAATCTTGTATATTTGTTTGTTTGATTATGGATTTATGGTCTTCTGAAGGCTGGATACAAAGTTTGTTTGTGTCTGTATCTATAAATATAGTAGCACAGTGAAGGAAAATACTACGAGCCACTAAAATATCTGATATCACCACCAAACTCTTTGTGTTCGTTGCCACTTTGGGTGAGAGAGCAGTGTCAGGCTTAGCCACCGTGGTTACTACGGCCACTCTCTCTCTCTCTCTCTCTTGCATTAATATGAATTATGGAGAGAGGATTAAACGAAGGCATCAGGGCGATGATTCCACAGATAACGGGGAGAGAGGGTGGGTGGGTAAGAAGACGACGTCGCATGCCCACAATCCCCTACATTCAACAACATGACACGGACGACGGAAGCGTGTATTACCGTCGGTCGGTTGGCATACTCACAATTCGTGTCTCTTGAGATTCTGTGTGAATTAGCCCCGCGGGATATCTCTAATAGCAACACTAATATACAGCGCTTAATTCGCGTGTAGGACGTCCTTTTTCTCTAATCAAATTCCTTGAGGTATTCTACATTCCCCTCTGAGTTAACCGCCTTTGGTTCGTTCTTTGTGACGGTAACTAATGTAGTTCTACTCCTCATAAAAACAAGAATGTACATACAGCATTTCGTCGGCTATTTTCTCGACTTAGCACTTTTTTTGTAAGTACACTAAACGAACTACAAACATCAAGCCCTTGGGTATATAATTGACTGACTTTTGACCTGACCTTCCACGAGCCACTTCCAAAAACTAGGTCATAATACGCAAAAGGTCGTAGCGCCGAGATGCTGATGAAGGTAGTTTTTCAAAACAACGACGACAATTAATTTGTTAACATCTTTACTATACAGCCCTGACATCCCCCCCCCCCCTGATAAAGACAGTAAACACCAGCAATCGTGGCGTTGAAGCTCCATGTGTTGTGCCAGCCAAGCCCACGGACCAATGCATCCAACTGAGGCGCCGCCCACCAATTCACAGGTTAGTGTAGGCAGTGAATTTTTTTCTAAAACATTTATTTCACTGTCCACCAACACAGGAAGAGGAATTAGAGGCCATACGAGAGACTGACAATAGAGCAAATTAACGTGCATGTAGGGCAAGACCGTCCATTGGCCGAGGGAGTGACGATAAACTGCCACTAAGTTCGGTAAGGACGACCTGTAAATTACGATTTTCGTCAGCTGCCTGCAGAACTGTCCTTCATGTAGCTTCAACCGTTGCTGAACGCAATCTCCCTGTGACAGCGCTTTCCATGGTAGCGTTTTACACGACAGCTTTCGTTCGTAATTCCTTAAATTTCTGGCTCACTCCTTAAATCTGAGGGATCACTTAAAAGATTCAACCTCCCCATCCCCACCCCACCGTAAAATCATCTGGTCTGTGTTGGGAAAAGGCTGAGACAACCGAATCTAACCCAGCCTAATGAAACGATTTTTGGGGGATATTTTTTTTTCGTGCTTGTTTTGTTGTAATCAGTTTGTGATTAAGACAACCTTGTGAATCAATGTTCCGTATTACCGACAGAGTTTGACCAGGTCTAACGGGTCCCCGTACGTATGTGTGTAATTACGTATCTATACAGTACGGTTCAGTACTTGTGACCTGACCTTCCGCAGTCGTCAAATTTCACGCTTGTGTATACCCACGGGTCGTATCGTGATTTTATTTTTTTGGGGGGTAATAACCCTACATGAACCATTAAAATGAAGCAAACTGTATATCATTAAGCTTACATAGACACCAACCATGAGATTTCAATTCTCAATGTTTCTCTGTAATTTCAAATGATGAAGCAGTGAAAATAGCCGTCACTTGCATAACTAGAAAGTACAATTATCAACGATTTCTATCTTGATCATAATTTTGTTAGTTAATTTTTGCCAACTCCCCACGGCAACATCTTCGAGCTACGATGAGGCGGAAGCCGAGTTCTTCGATGTGGGCGAGGCTACGTTGATTACTTTGAGTTTTAATCTAGTTAGGTATGGTTGGTAATTTCTAAAGTCTAATCCCAGCATTTTAAGATAGCGAAGGGTAGGATCTCTCCAATGACCCTCAACTGAGTTAGAGTATTCAATCTGATTTACGCTCAGAAGTGGTCTTATGAATTTCGATTAAAAAAAAAAAAATCAATCCGCTAATATAGTGAAATCAGCGTTTAGTTCCATGACAATGATAACATAGCCCTAAAGCTAGTCTACATAACCAACGAATAACCTAGCTTCAGTTTTTTTTTATCAGTATTTCAGAGATTCGTCCACGATGAACACTTTACGTAGTCCATCTCAGAGCGTTACTACAGTGCTCACACTGGTTTTTAAGACAATACGATAACCGACCAAGCATTCTTTATGGTGAATACAACTCCTGCTTAAGCTAGGCTACCGCGCAATGCCTGGAAATGCGGTCCCCCAGCACACTATATTCTTCGGCTCTGTAGTACGCTAGCATATCACGCTAGGCATAAAACTCTACAAAAGCATAAGATTTGTTGCAACCTGAAATTTTACAGCAGGGCATATCCTCTTTCAGTACAAATATACCTAATCATGCCTTTGCCAGTCAGACTGTTTGATTTCACTGAAATCAGTAATGGGCGAAATAAAGAGCTGCCAAAAGAGGTCATAATAGTGAACACATGAAGGAGTTCTAAACACATTGAAAATAAATACCAGACTGACAATGGATTGCTGGAAGCATGAGCTGCTTCATTTAGGCCATCAGGTCTTCTAGTCTACGTTCTTATTTTGTCTATTTGACTAGCTTATTCCATGTGTCCTATCTGGATATTTCGATTTGAGACCTGTGATTAAGGCCGTCGACGTCGTTATATAACCATCAACCTAATGAATCTGTGACACATCTGTTCACAAGTCTTACAACTACTAACAAAGACTTTTAAAAACAAACGGAACGACCCCCAGTAAAACAAAAAAAATCTAATTCCCGTAGAGTATCGTTATCCTTGGGTGAAATGCGTTGGCTGCAAGACAAATGATGGAATGATAATGAAGTCTGGAAGTTAGTATTATACTACAGGTGTGGCTTTGCACCTGCAGTAAGCCGGATGTTGCCCTGTTCAATGTTGTCATACGACAGTCCGTTGGTTGGGGTTATTGCTTCACCGATGTATATATATATATATATATATATATATATATATATATATATATATATATATATATATATATATGTGTGTGTGTGTGTGTGTGTGTGTGTGTGTGTGTGTGTGTGTGTGAAGGGCAAGAGCAAAAGAGCTAAACCGTTCAAGAAATTTCCAAAACAAAGATCGATACTCCGGAAAATCATCAAAAATTCTTTCCAGTTATTGAATCACTACTCACTCCACGTCCCTGACATGGACGACCACCACTCCCGAACTGAACACCACGGACTCTCCATCTGAATCATCTTCAATATGCCGCACAGAATAACTCTATCCAAAACATCAACATAAATACCCTTTACAATCTGGGCATGGCGGAGCAATACGGAACTGTATTTCCTCCAAATAGCCTATCCCCCTTCACGAGCACATCCGCTATTTGTCCCCCCCTTCCCTTCACTTCCCGCCAAAAAAAGGGAGATTCCCACGACCATTCATGCATTATTTCCCGCGGCCCACCCGCCCGCCTTTTGTCTCCTGCGCTTATCCGGTTGTATCTCCGGAAGCCATCAGCCGAGGTGGAGACTCGATGCTCCTCCCCCCACCACCAAACCTTATCAATCATCACACTGTACCTCTCTTACTGGACAGCAAAACTGTCATTAACGTATCGGACGCTATGTGAATCATTTCTATTTGCGCGTGAATTTAATTTCAAGTGATAAAAACTCCTTTTTGCCGTAGTGTACACGGGCTATGATATCCGTTCACGAGAGGGGGGCAGGGGGGGGGGGAGTGAGGTACATAGCTTTGTAGCCTCCAGTCCCCTGTGGTGGTCTGGTGTCTGGAGGCAGGAGCTGACGGAAGGAGGGTTGATCCTCGTTCCCTTCGTTATCCTAGCGTCTATATCCGTTCCATGAATTGCCATCTATTTCAAAATTTCATCAGTGTTACCGTAAATACCACAGCGCCAAATTCGTTTGGGATAAAGTACGATCATATTTGCTAAAGAAACATGCAAACTATATTTCCTGTGCGAAGTGCTTATACCGAACCTCCTTCTCGTCTCTGGAATTACTAGGCTACAAAGCCATTAAAAGGCCAGCAACAGCAAGTTTGTACATAATTCAGTTGTCAACTACGTAGACCTGTGCCTTCACAAACACAGATCTTTTCTCTGAATTATTTCCAGCAAGTACAAAAGGCCGCTCTTCCTGAGATTCTCTGGGGAAATGTATCGTTGGCTTAACGCGCTGAGACATTTTCATTGTTCTGTTTATCAGTACATACATATTACTTGTTACAATAAGCATCATCTTTTAAAAATAACACCTTCATCGTTTTATGATTTACGGTTCGATTCAAACTTTAAGTGGGGCTGAACAATTTTTCCAAACATATTCGCCATTTCCCGCGTCAGCGAGGTAGCTTTCAAGAACAAATGACTGAGCCTTAAAGGGAAAAATCTTCACTTGGCCCCCATCTACTTTCAATCTTTCGGAAAAACAGCACTGGAGGGGAGGATTTCCAGCCCCCCCCCCCCCCCTTTAGTCGCCTAACAGATTGGCTCGCAAAGTTCGGCTCGAAACCATCTTCCCTGACATTACACTTACATTACAGGTTACTTGAAGTTTGGCGCGAGTAGCAAGTTAATTTTCCGGTCTTTTTTTTTTCTTTCTTAAACACTCGTCACTACATGGCCATCAATTACGTCAACGTCACTCATATTTCTTTTACGTTCGACGGGTCAATAAATATTCAAAATCATTGCAGATTACGGTGGAAAAAAAAATCGAGATATACGAAACTCAATACCAACCTATAACTAGATTTTGTTATAACAGAGAACTAGGGTGTAGCGCTTACCATATACATGTGTGTGTGTTGAGGTGGTGGTACGAGGAAGGAAGAAGGGGGGAGGGGGTTGTCCGGCCTTACCTACTGTATGTCCGCCGACGCCGGACATATCCGGGGACATGAGCGGCAGGTGCGTTCCCATGGCGGAGTATCCCATCGTCCGTATGACTGCTCTCGCCTATGTGTGTGCGTGTGTGTGTACATGACGACCGCGTGCACATACGCCATCATCTGGAGTCTTGGATAATGCAGAGTTCTGGGGTTTTGGACCGTACTGAACTAAGATCGAGTTACAATTATCCATTTGGACTAAGCTTTTCGTACGCTATTCTGCGTAATACATTACATTATCATTTATCATATTAACAAGTTTTGCTTGGAAGAGTTACGGGGTGGTTTGGAAGTATGTATATTTGTATGCATGATCAGAGATGTTTACAAACGTCATATGCATACATACGGATTCTTACCTAACTTTTCTACAACATTTAAGATTTTCACATAGTTATATCGCGGATTCCATTAATCTTATATAATCTTTTGAGCACGACGGTATAATCATTAAATACGACGTAAACGATCCTTGAGCACGACAGTAAGACTTTGAGTACCATGGCTTGGCCGTTAATCTGATCCAGGCCCTTTAAAATGATTGAAATACTAATGCTTTGCTGCACATCCATCTAATAACGGCAGTTGTGTAAATATGTGAATGCCCTTTGTATGTGTGTGTGTATGTGTGTCACTGCATATAGTACAGGTGTACTATGACTCATTCATATGACAGGTGCACGACTTGTTACTCACATGACAAGTGTACCGTGTAAGTCATTGACATAACAGGTGCAGTCACACGCACGACAGGTGCAAACATACATATGACAGGTGGTTATACAATATGACAGGTGCACTATGTATGTGTCATTCACAGCAAGGCCTACATGTACCTCTGAAGGGATCTCAGTCAACAGAAGTGTAGTTGGAGGGAACTCAGCCACCAGAAGTGAAGATGAAGGGAATTCACCCTCCGGAAGTGAAGGCGGAGGGAATTAAGCCACCGGAAGTTAATGTGGAGGGAACTCAGCCTCAGAGAGTGAAGGTGAAGGGAACTTAACACCGGAAGTGAAGGTGGAGGGAAATGTTATAGAGATTTACCCTCCCTGGCGTAGTGACATCAGAACAGCATCATGGCATACTACAATATATCAACATACAGCACTCTGGAAGACATTGGCTGTAATTCTTTACGACACATTGGAATGTCTATATATATTTCATAGTATACTACACATAACATACATGCAGCATACTACATTACCACCCGACCACCTGCAACAAAATACCAGCGAGACGCTGGTCCCATGGCAGGAAGGCGTGTGACGCAGGGCCCATGGCAGGTAGAAAGGCATGTGACGCAGGTCCCATGGCAGGGAGGACGGCGCGTGACGCAGTTCTCAAGGTATATAGAGGCAGCGCGTACTGTCTGCCTGACGCGTGGCAGACAGGGGAGGGCGCGTGCTACCTTCCCAATAAGACAGAGGGGGTCACGTGCCACGTATTTAGCTACAAGTCTTTAGTCACGTTTATTGATAAATGTACATAAGTCGTACTGTTGTCTCAATAAAGTCTTCAGACACGTTTATTGATCATTTAAGTAACTTTCTTACTGTCTCAACCTAAATCTCGCTGAAGTGTTTTGTGTGTGTGTGTGTGTGTGTGTGTGTGTGTGTGTGTGTGTGGTTACACATTTGGAAATTACATTTGTTCCAAATACTTTTTATTTCTAACACACTTAATTTGATATACCACAACTGCTGTGTGGTATATCCTATAAGGCTATCTTCCCCTAAATACCTCTTGAGACTTATAATATCACCCGGACCTCTTCCGAAGTTTCTGGAAGAAGCAAGCGTATCGAAGATTCCTCATTCTCAAGCTGTAGTTCGGCCACACACCACAACCAGCCCATCCGATGTTATACATACAAGAGAGGAAACAGCATCATCCCAACCATCTTAAGTCATCTATAAACAGCTGAAGGCCATCCCAGAGTCAATAAAAGACTGTTAACACCTTCACCCCTTATATCTTATACATTTCAACATTCCTTACTCACAGATCCAAACCCTAACAAGAACAAGACGACTAAATTTAGAATCATTAAAATCACTGAAAGATCCGGACAAGCAGTAAACAAACGCCCCGCCAACAAAAAATCTTAAAGCACCACCCCACTAAACATACACTTGAGACCGCACTCCCTAAACACATACGCGTTACCCTTTCTTGTCTGCGGTCTGGTCACCACTCATCACTACACTACAAACACCGATTCCATATATCACAAGACTCATCATGACCAAGATGGGAGAGTTGCCATACTGAAGACACGGAACTAGCATTGCTGAATCTGTCCTGCTCTCACATCATCCATACATAACCAAATTCCTTAACCTACGTGACTGGTTTCCTGAGCGATGCAAGCTCTCATAGAATGGGCTTTTAGGGTAAGAAGATAAAAATAAAGATCCCCTTATAGAGCTCCACTTTACCGTATTCTTAATCATTATCGTCATTTTTCAAAATGACGGAATCAGTCAATACCGCTATGCATCTATTCAGTCATCATACTTAAGCGCCGTCTCCCGCGTTAACGAGGTAGCGCAAGGAAAGACGAGAATGGCTCAACCCACCCACATACACGCACATATACATACCTATACATTTCAACGTATTACCATTAACATTATCATCATACTTGATTGCTGTTTTCGGCGTCAGCGAGGTAGCGCCTGGAAACACACGAATGGCCCATACACTCATATATGTATGTACATATATATATATATATATATATACGAACAAAGTGCGTATGAACGCGCACCTTCATAGAATATACAGACCTCCAACAGCCAGGATCGAACCCGGGACCCCTGTGCAACAGGCGAGAGCGCTACCGCTAGGCTATGATAGCCCCTAACAGGAAATGACTTCGAATACTATGTACTCGAATACCCTTCGTCTCACGTTGTTGAGACCGGTGTAGACCCTGTTGCTCACCAACGAGACGAAGGGTATTCGAGTACATAGTATTCAAGTAATTTCCTGGTAGGGGCTATCATAGCCTAGCGGTAGCGCTCCCGCCTGTTGCACAGTGATCCCGGCCGTTGGAGGTTTGTATGATATATATATATATATATATATATATATATATATATATATATATATATATATAAATATATATATATATATATATATATATATACATATATATATATATATATAATAAACTCTGGGATTTTTTTCTCTGACAAGTTGAAAAAGTATGATTGCAATGATGATGAAGAGAACGACGGTTAGTTTCTAACATGATCTGTAATAAGACCGAAGATTAAGAAAATTTTGCTTCTGACATCGTTGGGTTTCAAAAGATTATGTCCTCGACATATTCAATAAAT
Source organism: Panulirus ornatus (assembly GCF_036320965.1). Taxonomy (NCBI): domain Eukaryota; kingdom Metazoa; phylum Arthropoda; class Malacostraca; order Decapoda; family Palinuridae; genus Panulirus; species Panulirus ornatus. The sequence goes on from NC_092287.1 coordinate 2,993,283, forward strand.
GTTATCATCATCATTCCAATCGTTATGATTTACACAGTTAATAATATAAACATTATCATTACAATTAATACGTTGGGTCTGGGTGTAATACTTAATAACATACCAAAAACTACTGAATTCTTGGGCTCGGGTGTTAATCATGGCCTGTCAGCAGTCCAGCGTAAAATCAACATTCACGGTGAAAGCAGATATATGAATGCGTTAACTCTGAGATTTCCTTAAACATTTTCAACTGCCTTTGCTAACCATAAATTATCCCTTCCAAATTCCTCTTACATGTAACTTACCTTAATAAATGTTCCGCCATCTCACAGCCTCCGAGAAGTGCACCTTGCGTCTCTGGCTTTCTTGTTCCAGACCTATAAATCAAAGTCCGACAGTAGCATTCTTTTACAACCCTCTAATGAAGGGTTTTTCGTTCAAGAGTATGGTTATTTTATTAAAAGTGCATTTTGAATATTTTTTTTCTATTTTTATGAATTTTATGATTCTTCATTTTTTCTGACGTAAGATAAAACCAAGATAAAGTAAATGACTGATGCCTTTATTCAGGTGGTTCCAATTCCCGCTTCTTTTTAAGCGGGAAAATGGAGCGTTCTCTCAGGCGTTCCCGAAGAACACTAATTAATCGCTCGTCAGTGCTTCAGATAATGGACGCTAGGAGCTTTTGGGGATATACAAACCTGTGCATTTGTCAGGAAAATGTCCTGAAAGTGAGAAAAGTGCTGTTGGCCACGAGATGACCTGGAATTCGTTGTGATAAACAGACAAGAGGAACCATGGGCTACTCCTTGCTCAACGGCCGATGTCGCTTGAAATGTGAATTCACTCCTCTATGAGTGAATTTTTTGTTGTTTGTCGCAGCCGACTATGCACGTAAATAAGGTGAGAAAAATCAGTCAAGTTTAGACCTTGTGAATCGAAATATAGCCTAGCCTAGAGGATGTTGGTAGGTCTAATTAGGAAGTTATCATGGAGGATGGGATAGTGTATAATTGATATGGAAATGTCATTCCTCAGTTTTTCTTTCATTTCTAATATATGAAATGCTTTATTTGTAGAGCAAAAAAGTTGATTAATGTAAAGAAACTGATTTTCTTGGTTTGAGACGAATATTCAAATCCAACCAACCCACATCTTTTTTTACCTGTAATATTATTTTGGTGCTTGATTGAAGCATTATGATAACGTTGCAAATATCCACACTTGAGGTATTCTGGGCATTCTTATCCTCCTAATGGTTGGTATTTTTTTCTTTTTATAGGAGAATGGGGCTGACCAAGAACCCCCTACCCCAACGCCAATTTCCCCTAGCAAGTACGCCATAGAATCTTTGCATCGCCAAAAAATGATTTATGACTCGGAGTGGACATGATATTCAGGTTAGCACAAAGCTGTCAATCTTGTTGCATGTTGACTGCCTGCCACCGTTAGAGGACGAAGGGGCGCGGGAAATAGTCAACTTCTGTTAACATTCAAAACCATGTCTGCTCTCGCCTTGCAGTTAATAATAATTCATTTAGTACCACACTTTTTATATTACAATAAGTTAATAAAAGGTTCAAAAGTAGCATATATTAAGGCTGTTTGGGGTTTCCATGGCACGGAATTTACACACCATCGTCCATGAAACCCGAGCCAAGCCTAGTCACCCCCAAACTGACGAGGTCGCCATTGTAGTTCTGAAACATTACCAAAATACACAAGCATGTGCTCATTTAGCTTAGCACTGCAGTTGTCCCCATAATGACTCATTACTTAAAAGATGAAATTATTTATGAAATGAGTTCATATACCGTCTTCTGCATCCGATCAACCGCTGTAAAGTAAAAATTTATATTCCTTCCTACCTCTAATTCAGGTACACAAACTTCACCTTTATGGGTGATGTATGTAATTAACAGACTGTACAGGCTGTAAAGCCATTGTCAGTCAAGCTTTGGAAATGGCCTTCACTGATGACAAAAGTAGCTCGCCATATACGTAATTAACAATAAAATGTAAGGCTTAATACGTTTACAATTATTTCCATCATTATTGAATACTCCTGAAGGCCTGATGGACATTATGCAGAATTTAAGTAGGTCACCAGTAGGAGTACTGCTAACCATAATTGGTGAAAACAATAACATTAAAATTAGGCTCACCTGATTACAGACAGCGTCACAGCTGACGATGACATCAGCCACACAGAAGGGCAAGGCACCTCCCACTGCCACCAACAGCAGGGCTGACACCACAACCTTGACACACACCATTTTCATGCTAGATCTGTATGGACAGTTTTGGTATTTCCATCATCAGGCAATTATATACGCCTCTAGCTTTGGCCAGGGTTCATGTGTACATCGTGTACACAGTATGACTGTCTAGTCTGCAAGAAATGTTCTCCTTTAACATCTATACTCGCCAGTTCACAGACACCCGAGAGAAGATGTAATGTGGGCGATTATCGCTACAGGGATGCTTCCGCAACAAAAGTTAACAAGTGACTGACTGTTTCCATTAGTTCCATCCTCATCCCACCGGGCCAGAGACCAACCCACGATACTCGCTAACTCTCACGAACCTCGCGTCGCTCCGATCAGCCAACTAATTCCCACGGTCTTTGCGCACAGTTTGACCTGGTAGTGATTATCTCACACTAAAATATACTTCGCAGGCTTAACTAGTGATGCAGTAGTTGATTTGATGATTAAACTTTCGTTTAATATTTTTGCTATCTATGACAGAGCAAACAACATACAAATAAATCGCAGTTTTGAGTTGCTGGTCATACGTATCACCGTCTCCCTCAAGTAAAACTGAGTGTCCTTTCCAAATGTCAAAAACGAAATAAGCAAATGGATTAAAAAACTCCAGCACAGAACACATTCCTTTGGGCTCAATGATTCGAACATCTTCCCACTATCACCTCATAACAACCGCGCATCTCACAAACTTTTCGATGGGGCTTCCTTTAAGTTTATAACCTACATGGCGATACCTCCTCATGGTAGGACTAAGAGCACGACAACACAACCCCTTGTTAACACAACGGTACGACCATTGGGTACCATCATTCTCAGTGGTTGCTCCGTCATACCTGAATGTTTTAACTAGGCTAGTGCAAAATCCCTTTTGATTTAAAAGGAAAAGAAGGGGGGGGAATCGACTCTATACATTTCTGTGGTCGGTGTGACTACGATTGTGGTTGGAGCGAGGTGTCCGCCGACGCTGTTTTGTTCCAGCTGTGGAGCATCATAGATGAAGAAAGCGGTATGAAATGGCAACCATTTCTATGGGATACAGACCAGCTGGACTCCCTCCCTCTCACCAAGAAGGGAAAAGACATTGGATCACGTGAAGACTCCCCCCTCCACCACCACCACACATGCTTCATCTTTTTTTTTTATATGAGTTTGTTTAGGTTAGGGATACTTCAGGGTTAGGATAACTTGGCGTAACCTAACCTACAAAAACAATGAGGGCGAAACTCTCAGGTGATCCCTTTGCTTTTCAGGTGTTAAACAAAGTTGTGGTTAAATATTATAATCTTTATTCAAGTATAAACTCTCATCACCTTTATTGATAGAAGGCCGTTGGGCTCAGCATCTGTTTACAGCAGCTATTTACAGTTGTATGAGGGGTGTGCCTCGCGCCTAAAGCACACTTTGTACTTCTCAGCAGATTTACAGTACACTACCTTACTGCTGAACATAAATGTCATTATATAAATAATACGTCATATGGTCATATTGTTCAGTATTCCATGGAAAATGAATTTACTAAAAACAATGCATTATACATAACCCTGCCTAGTAGCCAGCCAAATTAGAGGAAAATGTAGATTTTTTTGTTTTTGTTTACATCACACTACCCCTTGAGTAAGAAAAGAAAAGACCGTGGAGACGGTGTAGTAACCTTTGGTGTAGCCCCGAAACACAGTGTTACGACCCGGGGATATATGATAACGTAGATCTTCGAACTGACCGTTAACGGTTAGGTAGCTCAAAGACCGGTCCATCTTACCCAAGGTTCGTACCGTCATGCTCAAAGGATGTCTATTTTTTTCTTTTTTTTCCCCCATCACTCAAGGGTCGTAACATGGGGCTGAAGAGGTTGATATTACAGTGATAGTGCATGGTCAGACCTTTATATCAGTCTAATGGACAACAAAACAAGAATGTTGGTCACAACTGAAACAAACACACACACGCACACACACACACACACACACACACACACAGTAGTGTAGTTGCTAGCGTTACTGACCATGAGTCATCACGGGCCCGTCCAGAATTGAGCTCGCATTGGTTCGAATCCTGGGCGTGGCCATCGGCCCTTAGTCAATCCCAGCTGTTCACCCTGCCCTCTCGAGGACTGGATGTGAGGTACTTTGTGTGAAGGTTGGGTTGGTGCCGCGGGGTGTGGATCCCTGATGTTTACAAAGGTCGATATATATATATATATATATATATATATATATATATATATATATATATATATATATATATATATATATATATCATATGAGTCCAGAAGCTGTTGAGGAAGAAGTGCTAATTTCCGTTCTGTCTTTCGGTAATTAGATTAATGACTGTGTCAATCAGAGTTTGAATGTGTTCTGTGACTTCAATCGATGTCGTGTGCTTTTGTATGAGTTGGTATCTTTGTTTCATTATGTCTGCAGTGCATGGGGAGGGGAGGGGAGGGGGGGGGGAAGGATCAGTTTCTTTCTACACTGTAATACGTGCCTTTTTGATGGCTTGGTCGGTTATCATGTAGTGTGAAATGGCATGATACAGGGACAGGATATCACCTGCAGTGAGATTTTTGAGTTGGGATTCCACGTACCGTGTTAGTGCTGGCCAATCTGCTTTCCCGTAGTTTGTGTAAATTTCTTTTTGGCTTGGTTGTATGGGTTGGATGGACCAGATGTGGTGTTCCCAGGACGGGCAGGTGGGTAGAGGAACAATTCGAGTCGCGCGCTTCCTTCAGGTGGTCGTACTACACTGTGTAGTGTTGATGAGCCGGAGGTGGTGTGGCAGAGCTCGGCTTGCTGGAGGTGTTGGTGGATTTGGGAGTCAAGTTAACTGGTTCCGTAGGTTGAGGATGTTGAAAAGGGTGCACTTAGTTTATGAGTAATCCACTTGGGAATGTTGAGTCGAGTACGATGGTGGGCATTGAAATCTCCACAGAGACATGTGGTATCTGGGATGGTATGTGGTAGATGCAATCCTCCTCGCTTTTCACTTCCATCACGATCCTTACATCATCTTCAGACATATTCGGTAAGGAGTACACAACCCCTTGGCAAGTTATTTACGTTAATCATGAAGAGTATTGGCCCAGAACGGAACCCTGCGGCACTCCACTGGTAACCTCAACCCATTTCGAAAAGGATTCTCTGACATGCGTATCTGTAATTCATTACCTATTTGTACTATATGGGGGTAGGGAGTTTCATGCTTGTAGGATCCTATTTCTCGAACCTTCTCTGCCATCATACAATTCGTCCAATTTCTGTATCCTCGCCCCAATTACTGTTTTCCCTTTCGATTGTTTTCATTCATCCACCGCTCATGTACTATAAAAATGCCTTGCACGATTTTTAAAAAAACAAGCATTGTGCTTAATTTCATACTTTGTCCTATGGTTGCTCTACCCCTGCATCTTTCGAAGGTGTGTTCACTGTCCCTGTGACCAGTCTGGTTTGAAACTAAAAGGGTATTGCCAGGTCATTCCCCACTGTTTCTCATTTCCATGGTGGGGATATTTAAGGCATCTCTTACCTTCGCTGTAGGTCACCTCTCCATTTTAGTACCACGTTTGTTGCTCTACCCCGAATCTTAGCTCTCTGTTCTACGAGTGCGGTGTCCGAATATAAGAAGTATATTTTAATTTTGGCCTCAGTGAGAAGGCGAACAGCCTGCCGAGTATTTCCTCGTTCTTTGAACCCGAATGCAGCCTCGACGTTTGTCATCAAACAGTTTCGTCTCCTTAAACCGTTCTCTTAAGATGGGACTCCGAGCGACACTTCTAGGACGGTTTCGGCAAATTCTCTCTCACCCGCGGATGAGTACAGCTGATTACCTGCTAGGTGGTATACATGTGTGTGTGGAGAGAGAGAGAGAGAGAGAGAGAGAGAGAGAGCACGATGTCAAAGAATAATTGAAAATAATCTCCTCTTTTTGTGTCTGTTTAGACCGGCCTGTCGTTGTCTTTCCCTGTACAGAGCCTCTGCTTGCCGTTCCAACGCCTTCCTCGTTACCTCTCTCTCTCTAGCCGCAATCTCAGCTTTGAAGAGTGCCAGACTCAGCGGGGTTATTTCATTTGCCTCGATGTAGGAGGCGACTGCGTTTATCCTCGCCTTTCTCTCCTTCCTCGCGTCCAAGGGGAAATTCACGCCGTAGTTGTCTGGCGGGAATCTCAGGTTGTCATCACACTTCGCCGGACTGGTTATCGAGCTGTGCCTTCCCTCGACATCGTCGTACAAGTAGCTCTCTCTGTAGAAGTAAAGATGTGACAAGTTCGCGTACTCGTGTGCCACGTCGAGTCTCCCCGAAGCCACGTATGGTGTGCCTGCAACGTCATCGTACAGTTCTCGTCCATAGATGTTTCCGTAGATGTAAGCTGATCTGCGTTCGAATGCGTTACGTGTCTCCATGTACTGGGGTGTTGATGGTAGTCCCTCCGAATCCATGGACTGTTCCGTCGACCATGAAGCCATGAATCGGTGGTTCGGATCTCGTCTCCCCGAAGCCGCGGGGTGGAGGAGCGTCGGGTCTCGTCTCCCGGAAGCCGTGGTAGAGGACATCCTGACCTGTGTCTTCGAGACTGGCATCGGTCTCGGCGGGACGGGCGGTGACCTTGGGGGGATCGGCGGCGGCCCCGGGCGAAACAGCTGCCACCTCGGGGGAATCGAGGGCGGCGTCGATGGCACGCACTCGATACACTGGAGCAAGGAGACGACACTGGTTGAGCCAGAGACCGTCTGACTGACCAGGTCGTTGCTGCTGCTGCTCGCGTCCCTCCCGTACGTCGTTTGGGCTGGCGCCTTCTGGAAGGACGGGGAAGGGGTCATCGTGTAAACAAACATATCAAATACCTTTTAACGGACTGTAGAAGTTATGCTGACTTACAAAGGAAAGGTCACCATCGTAGCATCTCTGACAGATAATGTTGCCACTCTAACTTACCACAAGATAATGTTGCCTCTCTAACTTACCACAAGATAATGTTGCCACTCTAACTTACCACAAGATAATGTTGCCACTCTAACTTACCACAAGATAATGTTGCCACTCTAACTTACCACAAGATAATGTTGCCACTCTAACTTACCACAAGATAATGTTGCCACTAACAAGAAAATGTTGCCAATCTAATTTGCCACAAGATTATATTGCCACTAACTTACCACAAGATAATGCTGCCAGTCTAACTTGCCAGAAGATAATGTTGCCACTCTGATCTACCAGACGAAATAACTAGCCACTTGACCTTCCAGCAAATATTGAAGGCGACCTAACCTAACGGCAGTGCATACTGAAGCATATCTGTAACTGCTCCATCATGAGACCATAACGGCAGTTCTGACTTAAACGAGTGTGGTATTGCTAGAGAAGCGCTCATGAGGCACATCGCAACGTTAAGTAAGGTGCCTCTGGTAGCTTAAAGATACCCCTGTCTCCCTGGAAGAGACGGCACAGGTATTAATATAGCATCATCAGCATTAGCTGCAGCAGCTGTAACCCATCATAGGTACCATTGGAAGACAACTTCAGAGGTTTTTTAACGTGTCAGTAGCAAGGACACTCGCGATACAACTTCAGCAGGTCTGACCTGTTTCAGGCAAAAAAGGCTCCGGCCAACAGCTTCATGCCATGGCAGGCAGCTCCTCCAGCTTATCAGATATCGCTACTGCAGCGGTTCTGTCCTGATCAGATGACACCACTGCTGCAACAGCTCTTCCCTATTACGAGGAACAGCTGCAGCAGTTCTAGCTCTTCAGACGGCACAGCTGTAGCAGCTATAAGCTATAGAGAGCCAGCACTGGGGGAAGCTCTGAGCTATCAGAAGCCACTGTTGTGGAGTTCTGGCCCATCAGGCGGCAGTGCTGGAGAAGATGTAAGCTAAGGTATCAGGCGGCGGTACTGGAGAAGCTGTAAGCTAAGATGTCAGGTGGCAGTACTGGAGAGGCTGTAAGCTATCAGGCGGCAGTACTGGAGAAGCTCTAAGCTAAGGTATCAGGGGGTGGTACTGGAGAAGCTCTAAGCTAAGGTATCAGGGGGTGGTACTGGAGAAGCTCTAAGCTAAGGTATCAGGGGGTGGTACTGGAGAAGCTCTAAGCTAAGGTATCAGGGGGTGGTACTGGAGAAGCTCTAAGCTAAGGTATCAGGGGGTGGTACTGGAGAAGCTCTAAGCTAAGGTATCAGGGGGTGGTACTGGAGAAGCTCTAAGCTAAGGTATCAGGGGGTGGTACTGGAGAAGCTCTAAGCTAAGGTATCAGGGGGTGGTACTGGAGAAGCTCTAAGCTAAGGTATCAGGGGGTGGTACTGGAGAAGCTCTAAGCTAAGGTATCAGGGGGTGGTACTGGAGAAGCTCTAAGCTAAGGTATCAGGGGGTGGTACTGGAGAAGCTCTAAGCTAAGGTATCAGGGGGTGGTACTGGAGAAGCTCTAAGCTAAGGTATCAGGGGGTGGTACTGGAGAAGCTCTAAGCTAAGGTATCAGGGGGTGGTACTGGAGAAGCTCTAAGCTAAGGTATCAGGGGGTGGTACTGGAGAAGCTCTAAGCTAAGGTATCAGGGGGTGGTACTGGAGAAGCTCTAAGCTAAGGTATCAGGGGGTGGTACTGGAGAAGCTCTAAGCTAAGGTATCAGGGGGTGGTACTGGAGAAGCTCTAAGCTAAGGTATCAGGGGGTGGTACTGGAGAAGCTCTAAGCTAAGGTATCAGGGGGTGGTACTGGAGAAGCTCTAAGCTAAGGTATCAGGGGGTGGTACTGGAGAAGCTCTAAGCTAAGGTATCAGGGGGTGGTACTGGAGAAGCTCTAAGCTAAGGTATCAGGGGGTGGTACTGGAGAAGCTCTAAGCTAAGGTATCAGGGGGTGGTACTGGAGAAGCTCTAAGCTAAGGTATCAGGGGGTGGTACTGGAGAAGCTCTAAGCTAAGGTATCAGGGGGTGGTACTGGAGAAGCTCTAAGCTAAGGTATCAGGGGGTGGTACTGGAGAAGCTCTAAGCTAAGGTATCAGGGGGTGGTACTGGAGAAGCTCTAAGCTAAGGTATCAGGGGGTGGTACTGGAGAAGCTCTAAGCTAAGGTATCAGGGGGTGGTACTGGAGAAGCTCTAAGCTAAGGTATCAGGGGGTGGTACTGGAGAAGCTCTAAGCTAAGGTATCAGGGGGTGGTACTGGAGAAGCTCTAAGCTAAGGTATCAGGGGGTGGTACTGGAGAAGCTCTAAGCTAAGGTATCAGGGGGTGGTACTGGAGAAGCTCTAAGCTAAGGTATCAGGGGGTGGTACTGGAGAAGCTCTAAGCTAAGGTATCAGGGGGTGGTACTGGAGAAGCTCTAAGCTAAGGTATCAGGGGGTGGTACTGGAGAAGCTCTAAGCTAAGGTATCAGGGGGTGGTACTGGAGAAGCTCTAAGCTAAGGTATCAGGGGGTGGTACTGGAGAAGCTCTAAGCTAAGGTATCAGGGGGTGGTACTGGAGAAGCTCTAAGCTAAGGTATCAGGGGGTGGTACTGGAGAAGCTCTAAGCTAAGGTATCAGGGGGTGGTACTGGAGAAGCTCTAAGCTAAGGTATCAGGGGGTGGTACTGGAGAAGCTCTAAGCTAAGGTATCAGGGGGTGGTACTGGAGAAGCTCTAAGCTAAGGTATCAGGGGGTGGTACTGGAGAAGCTCTAAGCTAAGGTATCAGGGGGTGGTACTGGAGAAGCTCTAAGCTAAGGTATCAGGGGGTGGTACTGGAGAAGCTCTAAGCTAAGGTATCAGGGGGTGGTACTGGAGAAGCTCTAAGCTAAGGTATCAGGGGGTGGTACTGGAGAAGCTCTAAGCTAAGGTATCAGGGGGTGGTACTGGAGAAGCTCTAAGCTAAGGTATCAGGGGGTGGTACTGGAGAAGCTCTAAGCTAAGGTATCAGGGGGTGGTACTGGAGAAGCTCTAAGCTAAGGTATCAGGGGGTGGTACTGGAGAAGCTCTAAGCTAAGGTATCAGGGGGTGGTACTGGAGAAGCTCTAAGCTAAGGTATCAGGGGGTGGTACTGGAGAAGCTCTAAGCTAAGGTATCAGGGGGTGGTACTGGAGAAGCTCTAAGCTAAGGTATCAGGGGGTGGTACTGGAGAAGCTCTAAGCTAAGGTATCAGGGGGTGGTACTGGAGAAGCTCTAAGCTAAGGTATCAGGGGGTGGTACTGGAGAAGCTCTAAGCTAAGGTATCAGGGGGTGGTACTGGAGAAGCTCTAAGCTAAGGTATCAGGGGGTGGTACTGGAGAAGCTCTAAGCTAAGGTATCAGGGGGTGGTACTGGAGAAGCTCTAAGCTAAGGTATCAGGGGGTGGTACTGGAGAAGCTCTAAGCTAAGGTATCAGGGGGTGGTACTGGAGAAGCTCTAAGCTAAGGTATCAGGGGGTGGTACTGGAGAAGCTCTAAGCTAAGGTATCAGGGGGTGGTACTGGAGAAGCTCTAAGCTAAGGTATCAGGGGGTGGTACTGGAGAAGCTCTAAGCTAAGGTATCAGGGGGTGGTACTGGAGAAGCTCTAAGCTAAGGTATCAGGGGGTGGTACTGGAGAAGCTCTAAGCTAAGGTATCAGGGGGTGGTACTGGAGAAGCTCTAAGCTAAGGTATCAGGGGGTGGTACTGGAGAAGCTCTAAGCTAAGGTATCAGGGGGTGGTACTGGAGAAGCTCTAAGCTAAGGTATCAGGGGGTGGTACTGGAGAAGCTCTAAGCTAAGGTATCAGGGGGTGGTACTGGAGAAGCTCTAAGCTAAGGTATCAGGGGGTGGTACTGGAGAAGCTCTAAGCTAAGGTATCAGGGGGTGGTACTGGAGAAGCTCTAAGCTAAGGTATCAGGGGGTGGTACTGGAGAAGCTCTAAGCTAAGGTATCAGGGGGTGGTACTGGAGAAGCTCTAAGCTAAGGTATCAGGGGGTGGTACTGGAGAAGCTCTAAGCTAAGGTATCAGGGGGTGGTACTGGAGAAGCTCTAAGCTAAGGTATCAGGGGGTGGTACTGGAGAAGCTCTAAGCTAAGGTATCAGGGGGTGGTACTGGAGAAGCTCTAAGCTAAGGTATCAGGGGGTGGTACTGGAGAAGCTCTAAGCTAAGGTATCAGGGGGTGGTACTGGAGAAGCTCTAAGCTAAGGTATCAGGGGGTGGTACTGGAGAAGCTCTAAGCTAAGGTATCAGGGGGTGGTACTGGAGAAGCTCTAAGCTAAGGTATCAGGGGGTGGTACTGGAGAAGCTCTAAGCTAAGGTATCAGGGGGTGGTACTGGAGAAGCTCTAAGCTAAGGTATCAGGGGGTGGTACTGGAGAAGCTCTAAGCTAAGGTATCAGGGGGTGGTACTGGAGAAGCTCTAAGCTAAGGTATCAGGGGGTGGTACTGGAGAAGCTCTAAGCTAAGGTATCAGGGGGTGGTACTGGAGAAGCTCTAAGCTAAGGTATCAGGGGGTGGTACTGGAGAAGCTCTAAGCTAAGGTATCAGGGGGTGGTACTGGAGAAGCTCTAAGCTAAGGTATCAGGGGGTGGTACTGGAGAAGCTCTAAGCTAAGGTATCAGGGGGTGGTACTGGAGAAGCTCTAAGCTAAGGTATCAGGGGGTGGTACTGGAGAAGCTCTAAGCTAAGGTATCAGGGGGTGGTACTGGAGAAGCTCTAAGCTAAGGTATCAGGGGGTGGTACTGGAGAAGCTCTAAGCTAAGGTATCAGGGGGTGGTACTGGAGAAGCTCTAAGCTAAGGTATCAGGGGGTGGTACTGGAGAAGCTCTAAGCTAAGGTATCAGGGGGTGGTACTGGAGAAGCTCTAAGCTAAGGTATCAGGGGGTGGTACTGGAGAAGCTCTAAGCTAAGGTATCAGGGGGTGGTACTGGAGAAGCTCTAAGCTAAGGTATCAGGGGGTGGTACTGGAGAAGCTCTAAGCTAAGGTATCAGGGGGTGGTACTGGAGAAGCTCTAAGCTAAGGTATCAGGGGGTGGTACTGGAGAAGCTCTAAGCTAAGGTATCAGGGGGTGGTACTGGAGAAGCTCTAAGCTAAGGTATCAGGGGGTGGTACTGGAGAAGCTCTAAGCTAAGGTATCAGGGGGTGGTACTGGAGAAGCTCTAAGCTAAGGTATCAGGGGGTGGTACTGGAGAAGCTCTAAGCTAAGGTATCAGGGGGTGGTACTGGAGAAGCTCTAAGCTAAGGTATCAGGGGGTGGTACTGGAGAAGCTCTAAGCTAAGGTATCAGGGGGTGGTACTGGAGAAGCTCTAAGCTAAGGTATCAGGGGGTGGTACTGGAGAAGCTCTAAGCTAAGGTATCAGGGGGTGGTACTGGAGAAGCTCTAAGCTAAGGTATCAGGGGGTGGTACTGGAGAAGCTCTAAGCTAAGGTATCAGGGGGTGGTACTGGAGAAGCTCTAAGCTAAGGTATCAGGGGGTGGTACTGGAGAAGCTCTAAGCTAAGGTATCAGGGGGTGGTACTGGAGAAGCTCTAAGCTAAGGTATCAGGGGGTGGTACTGGAGAAGCTCTAAGCTAAGGTATCAGGGGGTGGTACTGGAGAAGCTCTAAGCTAAGGTATCAGGGGGTGGTACTGGAGAAGCTCTAAGCTAAGGTATCAGGGGGTGGTACTGGAGAAGCTCTAAGCTAAGGTATCAGGGGGTGGTACTGGAGAAGCTCTAAGCTAAGGTATCAGGGGGTGGTACTGGAGAAGCTCTAAGCTAAGGTATCAGGGGGTGGTACTGGAGAAGCTCTAAGCTAAGGTATCAGGGGGTGGTACTGGAGAAGCTCTAAGCTAAGGTATCAGGGGGTGGTACTGGAGAAGCTCTAAGCTAAGGTATCAGGGGGTGGTACTGGAGAAGCTCTAAGCTAAGGTATCAGGGGGTGGTACTGGAGAAGCTCTAAGCTAAGGTATCAGGGGGTGGTACTGGAGAAGCTCTAAGCTAAGGTATCAGGGGGTGGTACTGGAGAAGCTCTAAGCTAAGGTATCAGGGGGTGGTACTGGAGAAGCTCTAAGCTAAGGTATCAGGGGGTGGTACTGGAGAAGCTCTAAGCTAAGGTATCAGGGGGTGGTACTGGAGAAGCTCTAAGCTAAGGTATCAGGGGGTGGTACTGGAGAAGCTCTAAGCTAAGGTATCAGGGGGTGGTACTGGAGAAGCTCTAAGCTAAGGTATCAGGGGGTGGTACTGGAGAAGCTCTAAGCTAAGGTATCAGGGGGTGGTACTGGAGAAGCTCTAAGCTAAGGTATCAGGGGGTGGTACTGGAGAAGCTCTAAGCTAAGGTATCAGGGGGTGGTACTGGAGAAGCTCTAAGCTAAGGTATCAGGGGGTGGTACTGGAGAAGCTCTAAGCTAAGGTATCAGGGGGTGGTACTGGAGAAGCTCTAAGCTAAGGTATCAGGGGGTGGTACTGGAGAAGCTCTAAGCTAAGGTATCAGGGGGTGGTACTGGAGAAGCTCTAAGCTAAGGTATCAGGGGGTGGTACTGGAGAAGCTCTAAGCTAAGGTATCAGGGGGTGGTACTGGAGAAGCTCTAAGCTAAGGTATCAGGGGGTGGTACTGGAGAAGCTCTAAGCTAAGGTATCAGGGGGTGGTACTGGAGAAGCTCTAAGCTAAGGTATCAGGGGGTGGTACTGGAGAAGCTCTAAGCTAAGGTATCAGGGGGTGGTACTGGAGAAGCTCTAAGCTAAGGTATCAGGGGGTGGTACTGGAGAAGCTCTAAGCTAAGGTATCAGGGGGTGGTACTGGAGAAGCTCTAAGCTAAGGTATCAGGGGGTGGTACTGGAGAAGCTCTAAGCTAAGGTATCAGGGGGTGGTACTGGAGAAGCTCTAAGCTAAGGTATCAGGGGGTGGTACTGGAGAAGCTCTAAGCTAAGGTATCAGGGGGTGGTACTGGAGAAGCTCTAAGCTAAGGTATCAGGGGGTGGTACTGGAGAAGCTCTAAGCTAAGGTATCAGGGGGTGGTACTGGAGAAGCTCTAAGCTAAGGTATCAGGGGGTGGTACTGGAGAAGCTCTAAGCTAAGGTATCAGGGGGTGGTACTGGAGAAGCTCTAAGCTAAGGTATCAGGGGGTGGTACTGGAGAAGCTCTAAGCTAAGGTATCAGGGGGTGGTACTGGAGAAGCTCTAAGCTAAGGTATCAGGGGGTGGTACTGGAGAAGCTCTAAGCTAAGGTATCAGGGGGTGGTACTGGAGAAGCTCTAAGCTAAGGTATCAGGGGGTGGTACTGGAGAAGCTCTAAGCTAAGGTATCAGGGGGTGGTACTGGAGAAGCTCTAAGCTAAGGTATCAGGGGGTGGTACTGGAGAAGCTCTAAGCTAAGGTATCAGGGGGTGGTACTGGAGAAGCTCTAAGCTAAGGTATCAGGGGGTGGTACTGGAGAAGCTCTAAGCTAAGGTATCAGGGGGTGGTACTGGAGAAGCTCTAAGCTAAGGTATCAGGGGGTGGTACTGGAGAAGCTCTAAGCTAAGGTATCAGGGGGTGGTACTGGAGAAGCTCTAAGCTAAGGTATCAGGGGGTGGTACTGGAGAAGCTCTAAGCTAAGGTATCAGGGGGTGGTACTGGAGAAGCTCTAAGCTAAGGTATCAGGGGGTGGTACTGGAGAAGCTCTAAGCTAAGGTATCAGGGGGTGGTACTGGAGAAGCTCTAAGCTAAGGTATCAGGGGGTGGTACTGGAGAAGCTCTAAGCTAAGGTATCAGGGGGTGGTACTGGAGAAGCTCTAAGCTAAGGTATCAGGGGGTGGTACTGGAGAAGCTCTAAGCTAAGGTATCAGGGGGTGGTACTGGAGAAGCTCTAAGCTAAGGTATCAGGGGGTGGTACTGGAGAAGCTCTAAGCTAAGGTATCAGGGGGTGGTACTGGAGAAGCTCTAAGCTAAGGTATCAGGGGGTGGTACTGGAGAAGCTCTAAGCTAAGGTATCAGGGGGTGGTACTGGAGAAGCTCTAAGCTAAGGTATCAGGGGGTGGTACTGGAGAAGCTCTAAGCTAAGGTATCAGGGGGTGGTACTGGAGAAGCTCTAAGCTAAGGTATCAGGGGGTGGTACTGGAGAAGCTCTAAGCTAAGGTATCAGGGGGTGGTACTGGAGAAGCTCTAAGCTAAGGTATCAGGGGGTGGTACTGGAGAAGCTCTAAGCTAAGGTATCAGGGGGTGGTACTGGAGAAGCTCTAAGCTAAGGTATCAGGGGGTGGTACTGGAGAAGCTCTAAGCTAAGGTATCAGGGGGTGGTACTGGAGAAGCTCTAAGCTAAGGTATCAGGGGGTGGTACTGGAGAAGCTCTAAGCTAAGGTATCAGGGGGTGGTACTGGAGAAGCTCTAAGCTAAGGTATCAGGGGGTGGTACTGGAGAAGCTCTAAGCTAAGGTATCAGGGGGTGGTACTGGAGAAGCTCTAAGCTAAGGTATCAGGGGGTGGTACTGGAGAAGCTCTAAGCTAAGGTATCAGGGGGTGGTACTGGAGAAGCTCTAAGCTAAGGTATCAGGGGGTGGTACTGGAGAAGCTCTAAGCTAAGGTATCAGGGGGTGGTACTGGAGAAGCTCTAAGCTAAGGTATCAGGGGGTGGTACTGGAGAAGCTCTAAGCTAAGGTATCAGGGGGTGGTACTGGAGAAGCTCTAAGCTAAGGTATCAGGGGGTGGTACTGGAGAAGCTCTAAGCTAAGGTATCAGGGGGTGGTACTGGAGAAGCTCTAAGCTAAGGTATCAGGGGGTGGTACTGGAGAAGCTCTAAGCTAAGGTATCAGGGGGTGGTACTGGAGAAGCTCTAAGCTAAGGTATCAGGGGGTGGTACTGGAGAAGCTCTAAGCTAAGGTATCAGGGGGTGGTACTGGAGAAGCTCTAAGCTAAGGTATCAGGGGGTGGTACTGGAGAAGCTCTAAGCTAAGGTATCAGGGGGTGGTACTGGAGAAGCTCTAAGCTAAGGTATCAGGGGGTGGTACTGGAGAAGCTCTAAGCTAAGGTATCAGGGGGTGGTACTGGAGAAGCTCTAAGCTAAGGTATCAGGGGGTGGTACTGGAGAAGCTCTAAGCTAAGGTATCAGGGGGTGGTACTGGAGAAGCTCTAAGCTAAGGTATCAGGGGGTGGTACTGGAGAAGCTCTAAGCTAAGGTATCAGGGGGTGGTACTGGAGAAGCTCTAAGCTAAGGTATCAGGGGGTGGTACTGGAGAAGCTCTAAGCTAAGGTATCAGGGGGTGGTACTGGAGAAGCTCTAAGCTAAGGTATCAGGGGGTGGTACTGGAGAAGCTCTAAGCTAAGGTATCAGGGGGTGGTACTGGAGAAGCTCTAAGCTAAGGTATCAGGGGGTGGTACTGGAGAAGCTCTAAGCTAAGGTATCAGGGGGTGGTACTGGAGAAGCTCTAAGCTAAGGTATCAGGGGGTGGTACTGGAGAAGCTCTAAGCTAAGGTATCAGGGGGTGGTACTGGAGAAGCTCTAAGCTAAGGTATCAGGGGGTGGTACTGGAGAAGCTCTAAGCTAAGGTATCAGGGGGTGGTACTGGAGAAGCTCTAAGCTAAGGTATCAGGGGGTGGTACTGGAGAAGCTCTAAGCTAAGGTATCAGGGGGTGGTACTGGAGAAGCTCTAAGCTAAGGTATCAGGGGGTGGTACTGGAGAAGCTCTAAGCTAAGGTATCAGGGGGTGGTACTGGAGAAGCTCTAAGCTAAGGTATCAGGGGGTGGTACTGGAGAAGCTCTAAGCTAAGGTATCAGGGGGTGGTACTGGAGAAGCTCTAAGCTAAGGTATCAGGGGGTGGTACTGGAGAAGCTCTAAGCTAAGGTATCAGGGGGTGGTACTGGAGAAGCTCTAAGCTAAGGTATCAGGGGGTGGTACTGGAGAAGCTCTAAGCTAAGGTATCAGGGGGTGGTACTGGAGAAGCTCTAAGCTAAGGTATCAGGGGGTGGTACTGGAGAAGCTCTAAGCTAAGGTATCAGGGGGTGGTACTGGAGAAGCTCTAAGCTAAGGTATCAGGGGGTGGTACTGGAGAAGCTCTAAGCTAAGGTATCAGGGGGTGGTACTGGAGAAGCTCTAAGCTAAGGTATCAGGGGGTGGTACTGGAGAAGCTCTAAGCTAAGGTATCAGGGG
Source organism: Panulirus ornatus (assembly GCF_036320965.1). Taxonomy (NCBI): domain Eukaryota; kingdom Metazoa; phylum Arthropoda; class Malacostraca; order Decapoda; family Palinuridae; genus Panulirus; species Panulirus ornatus. The sequence continues at coordinate 3,010,512 of NC_092287.1, forward strand.
GTGGTACTGGAGAAGCTCTAAGCTAAGGTATCAGGGGGTGGTACTGGAGAAGCTCTAAGCTAAGGTATCAGGGGGTGGTACTGGAGAAGCTCTAAGCTAAGGTATCAGGGGGTGGTACTGGAGAAGCTCTAAGCTAAGGTATCAGGGGGTGGTACTGGAGAAGCTCTAAGCTAAGGTATCAGGGGGTGGTACTGGAGAAGCTCTAAGCTAAGGTATCAGGGGGTGGTACTGGAGAAGCTCTAAGCTAAGGTATCAGGGGGTGGTACTGGAGAAGCTCTAAGCTAAGGTATCAGGGGGTGGTACTGGAGAAGCTCTAAGCTAAGGTATCAGGGGGTGGTACTGGAGAAGCTCTAAGCTAAGGTATCAGGGGGTGGTACTGGAGAAGCTCTAAGCTAAGGTATCAGGGGGTGGTACTGGAGAAGCTCTAAGCTAAGGTATCAGGGGGTGGTACTGGAGAAGCTCTAAGCTAAGGTATCAGGGGGTGGTACTGGAGAAGCTCTAAGCTAAGGTATCAGGGGGTGGTACTGGAGAAGCTCTAAGCTAAGGTATCAGGGGGTGGTACTGGAGAAGCTCTAAGCTAAGGTATCAGGGGGTGGTACTGGAGAAGCTCTAAGCTAAGGTATCAGGGGGTGGTACTGGAGAAGCTCTAAGCTAAGGTATCAGGGGGTGGTACTGGAGAAGCTCTAAGCTAAGGTATCAGGGGGTGGTACTGGAGAAGCTCTAAGCTAAGGTATCAGGGGGTGGTACTGGAGAAGCTCTAAGCTAAGGTATCAGGGGGTGGTACTGGAGAAGCTCTAAGCTAAGGTATCAGGGGGTGGTACTGGAGAAGCTCTAAGCTAAGGTATCAGGGGGTGGTACTGGAGAAGCTCTAAGCTAAGGTATCAGGGGGTGGTACTGGAGAAGCTCTAAGCTAAGGTATCAGGGGGTGGTACTGGAGAAGCTCTAAGCTAAGGTATCAGGGGGTGGTACTGGAGAAGCTCTAAGCTAAGGTATCAGGGGGTGGTACTGGAGAAGCTCTAAGCTAAGGTATCAGGGGGTGGTACTGGAGAAGCTCTAAGCTAAGGTATCAGGGGGTGGTACTGGAGAAGCTCTAAGCTAAGGTATCAGGGGGTGGTACTGGAGAAGCTCTAAGCTAAGGTATCAGGGGGTGGTACTGGAGAAGCTCTAAGCTAAGGTATCAGGGGGTGGTACTGGAGAAGCTCTAAGCTAAGGTATCAGGGGGTGGTACTGGAGAAGCTCTAAGCTAAGGTATCAGGGGGTGGTACTGGAGAAGCTCTAAGCTAAGGTATCAGGGGGTGGTACTGGAGAAGCTCTAAGCTAAGGTATCAGGGGGTGGTACTGGAGAAGCTCTAAGCTAAGGTATCAGGGGGTGGTACTGGAGAAGCTCTAAGCTAAGGTATCAGGGGGTGGTACTGGAGAAGCTCTAAGCTAAGGTATCAGGGGGTGGTACTGGAGAAGCTCTAAGCTAAGGTATCAGGGGGTGGTACTGGAGAAGCTCTAAGCTAAGGTATCAGGGGGTGGTACTGGAGAAGCTCTAAGCTAAGGTATCAGGGGGTGGTACTGGAGAAGCTCTAAGCTAAGGTATCAGGGGGTGGTACTGGAGAAGCTCTAAGCTAAGGTATCAGGGGGTGGTACTGGAGAAGCTCTAAGCTAAGGTATCAGGGGGTGGTACTGGAGAAGCTCTAAGCTAAGGTATCAGGGGGTGGTACTGGAGAAGCTCTAAGCTAAGGTATCAGGGGGTGGTACTGGAGAAGCTCTAAGCTAAGGTATCAGGGGGTGGTACTGGAGAAGCTCTAAGCTAAGGTATCAGGGGGTGGTACTGGAGAAGCTCTAAGCTAAGGTATCAGGGGGTGGTACTGGAGAAGCTCTAAGCTAAGGTATCAGGGGGTGGTACTGGAGAAGCTCTAAGCTAAGGTATCAGGGGGTGGTACTGGAGAAGCTCTAAGCTAAGGTATCAGGGGGTGGTACTGGAGAAGCTCTAAGCTAAGGTATCAGGGGGTGGTACTGGAGAAGCTCTAAGCTAAGGTATCAGGGGGTGGTACTGGAGAAGCTCTAAGCTAAGGTATCAGGGGGTGGTACTGGAGAAGCTCTAAGCTAAGGTATCAGGGGGTGGTACTGGAGAAGCTCTAAGCTAAGGTATCAGGGGGTGGTACTGGAGAAGCTCTAAGCTAAGGTATCAGGGGGTGGTACTGGAGAAGCTCTAAGCTAAGGTATCAGGGGGTGGTACTGGAGAAGCTCTAAGCTAAGGTATCAGGGGGTGGTACTGGAGAAGCTCTAAGCTAAGG